>NW_012144967.1:1396537-1433641 GCF_000956105.1 Propithecus coquereli
TATTCATCTATCCTTCTATCCTCCATCCATCCAGCCAGCCATCCACCTATCCAGCCAGCCATCTATCCAGCCATCCATCCTGTTGTACAACAAACGTTCAGCGTGCTTTCTCAGGGACAAGCTCTGTGCCAGACACTGGGGATGTAAGTGAGGTGTGGTTATTGGCTTCGAGGAAACTCTGTTCTCTCTGTAGGGGTTTCTTCTGGAATGTTCGACTGGAGTTTTTATCTCTTTTACTCCCAGTACAAAGAGGGGAAAGGTTCAATCGAATAGAAATAGAGTTTAGAACTCCATGCAGAGATATTATAAAGCTCCCCTTGCCCCTTACACGTGGGCTGAGAAGTCAGGTCTGCAGCCGAGAGGGTGCTGTCTGTGCCTTGTCAGACGTAGCCTTTACCACGTGACGTATGTGCTGTGAACATTGTGCTCTTTGAGGGGAATGGTTGGTGTCTTGTGTTTACACGAGAAAGTGTCTCAGGGGTTTGTCGAAGTTACTCAATAAAAGAGGCCTCTCAAGGAAGAAAAACGGATGTGCTGAGGGCTTCTTTTAAGGACATATAAACTGACCTCACAGAGTTAGGAGATACCCTGGAGCTCTGGGCACGCCCTCCTCAGCATGGCGTAGTCTGTGTCGGCTCCGAGCTGTGTGCAGGGGCCCCTTCCGTGCAGTGTGGTTAGGCACTGTCCGTAATGCTTGCGTTTGCACGTGTTGTTTTTATTAAATCATTTTTGTTTATTATTCAGTTTGTCTTTGTTCCTGCCTCTTGTTTTTTAACACTTCTATTGAGATGTAATTTACTAACCATAAAGTTCACTCATTTAAAGTCCATAATTCAGTGATTTTTAGTATATTTACAGAGTTGCGCAATCGCCACCGCCATCAGTACCCCCGAAAGCAACCCTGTACCCGTTAGCAGTCTCTCCCTTTCCCCTCACCCCCCGCCCCCACCCTCAGCAGCCACTAATTGCATTGTCCCTCCACAGCTCTGCCTCTGCGGGACGTGTCACATAAGTGGGATCATACAACAGGGGTCCCTGCAGCTGGCTTCTTTCACTCTGCATACTGCGGCTCATCCATGTTGCAGCACGTATCGTCGGTATTTCTTTCCTTTTTATTGCTGAATGGTGTTCCATAGGATGGATGTACAGCGTTTTATTTAGGCTTTCATCAGTTGACGTACTTTTGGATTGATTCCAGTGTTTGGCAGTTATCAGTAATGCTGTTATGAGTATATACATACATAAGTTTTTTGTGTGTACATATATTTTCAGTTTTCTTGGGTATATACCCAGGAGTGGAATTTTTGGGTCATATGTTAACTCTATATTTAACATTTTGAGGAACCGATAAATTATTTTTCAAAATGGCGGTACCGTATTACATTCCCACCAGCCACGTGTGAGGTTTCCAATTTATGCCCCATCCCACCCAGTACCTGTCACTGTCCATCTGTTTGATAAACCCATCCTAGTGGGTGTCTCATTGTGGTGTTGACTTGCATTTCCCTAATGACAAATGATGCTGGACATCTTTTCATGTTCTTATCAACCATTCGTATTCTATTCTGGATATTAATCCATTATTGGATATAGGATTTGCAAATATTTTCTCCCATTCTGTGGGTTGTCTTTTCACTTTCGTGATGTCATTTGAAACATACACATTTTTAATTTTGACAAAGTCTAATCTATTTTCTTTTCAGTTGCTTGAGCCTTTAGTATTGTAGTACCAATGATTGTGTTTTCTAAATACATGTCCTTTCATCCCATCTAAAGGGAGTTACTGGGGAGAAAGATGTTTGATTCCAAAATGAATATAGAAAATCCACAAAGAAGTCATTACTCAGAGGAAGGCTGTCCTTGGATCCCATGTCCTTTGCAGGCAGCAACCAGAGGCCCATGCCCTGCAAGAGCCACATTGTCCTAAAAGCTGCTCTGCCCCACACTCATGAATGGCTCAGGCAGGGTGAAGGAGGAAGAACACCAGGAACCCATAGTCATTTGCATTCTGGACTCATGGTCTGGCAGTGGTGATGGACACTCACTGCTATGCACCAGGCTCTCAAACAAGTTTTCTTTCAGGAAGTGGTTTTAAGGGTTTTCAGGGTTTTCAGAGTATCCCAGCATTGGGTATTTTGTTCCAGGAAATCTTAGAGAACAAACCCTTCACTGGCCCGATGCATACGTGAAATCTCACTGTTAGAAACGTCTCCCTTAGGGGGTCGGTGGGTAACGTGGACTTGTGTCCCAGGACTGGGAAGAGCCTGGCGTCTGGTGAGTCAGGGTCTGTAAACTGGGAAGCTGGAGGGTTCACATCAGTCTACAGATGAGCATTGTTTGGGCCACACAGGATCCAGAAGTTGCTGTCTCTTTCCTGGGGGGGGCGGGGAGGTGTCTCCACCATTTACTGGTTCTTGTGACTCATCCGCACTGGTTGTCTGGTCCTGGAGCTATTTGCACGTGCATCTTCTTGTGGCAGGCTGAATGCGTAACAGCCTCCCAGAGATGGCCACATCTGAATCCTCAGAAGCTGTGAGTATGTTGTTACCTTACGTGGTAAAAGGGACTTTGCAGATGTGAATATGTTAAGGATCTTGAGATGAGGACATTATCCTGGATTTACTGGGTGGACTCCAGTGTGATCACATGAGTCCTTCTATGAGGAAGGCAGAGAGAGATTTGATTACAGGAGAATTGTCAGTGTGAGACACCGTGAGAAAGATTCAATCAGCCATTGCTGGCTTTGGAGACGGAGGAAGGGGCCACAAGCCAAGGAGCACAGGTGGCCTCTGGGAGCTGGAGGAGGCACAGAAATGTATTCTCCCCTAGAGCCTCCAGAAGGAGCCAGCCCAGCGGACACTTTGATTTTAGCCCAGAGAGACATGTTTTGAAATTCTGACCTGCAGAACTGTATGGTAATAAATCCATGTAGTTTTAGGACACTAAATTTGTGGCAATCTGTTACAGCAGCAACAGGAAACTAGTACACCTGTCTGGATTCCCTAAGTTCTCAGCTCGATAACTTGCCCCCCTCCCCTCCAATTTGGCCGCGTCTGGAGACACTTTTGGTTGTCACAGTTGGGTGAAGGGTGCTCCTGGCATCTAGTGGATGGAAGCCAGGGATGCCTCTAAACATCCTACTATGCAAATACAGCCCCCACGACAGCGAATAATCCAGCCTGAAATGTCGAGCTGAGGTGGAGAAACAGTTCCCTTCAGCTCTCAGATTCTAGGTGTCTGCACGTTCAGGCGGTCTCAACTTTGGTTGAGTTGGTGGCATCAGAGCGAGCTGAGAAGTCGCAGGCTCCCCGGAGACACGGAGGCCTTTCCGCTGCTCTTTGTGGGCACCTGCTCGGTGCTGGGCTCCGGTCCCGCACAAAGAAGGTTCCAGAAACTCTGAGGGCTGCGTTCAATTCTGCCACGAGGCCAGGGCTCAGGGACGGGCCTGGCAAGACGACCTGGGAGAGACCAGGAACCAAACTCGGGTGTGCTTCACATTTTGGACTTTGGACTGTTCTGACTGGTAAGAAAGTTCTTCCTGCCTTAGAGAAGAAATCACTGCCTGCTGCTGTTGAGGCTCAGAGCACCGCCCAGGAGTGCCCTGGAGAAGACTCAGACCCGGATGGCAACTTTAGAACCTAATTGTCCTCTAACTAACTGGGTTAAATCGATGTGTTGAGCTCCCGTTCTGGCTGGTGGGAGAAAACGGCGATCGGAGGACAGGCTTGCAGAGAGCCCGCAGCTCCAGGCGCCGAGACGCGCACACTCGGCCGGCAGCTTCCCGAGGACATCCCCCCGGCGGCCACACGGTGGCAGCCTCGCACAGACCAAGGCCCGCCCGGGCGCGCGCCGAGGTCCCCAGCCTGAAGTCGCTGTCGCCAGGCGGTGGCCACCCGCCCGCCTTCCTGCACAAACCAAGGAGCCCCGGCCCGAGTGGGCGTCTTTAATTGCAGCTAGAAACTCTGCTCTTTGCAAGTGAAGGAAACAGACAGCAGAGCAGACTGCCGGCCTGCCCGCCGCCTCCATGCCAATAGAGTCGATCTGTGTCAATACGGACGTGTTGGCAGCAGCATACCCCAAATTTCGGTGATGTGACAAGACAGATAACACAATTGAGATTTATTCTTTTTTTTTTTTTGAGATTTATTCTTAAGAGGGGCTCAAGTGTCTCTCTCTTTTCCTCTTTTTAAGGAAAAAAAAGTTTATTTAGCTTTCACTGTGAGATGGATCTGCCCGGGATGGTGGTATAAGGTGGGAAGACACGAACCCTCAGGGCTGGCTTCCTTCTCTGCACAGTGAGGGGCTCACTTCTGGTGCTCTTTAAGGCCCTTTCTGCCCTTGGAGTCGGTAGCTCCCCTGTCTTCCTATGGAGATAGGCCACCAGCAGACATCTGAGCAACAGCTGGCCAGAATGACAGTGACACAGATGTAGATGTGGCTGCCTGGGGCTCATGTGCAAGCTTGGCCTCCTTTGACGAACATCTGCCAGGTGGGAGGCTAAGTATTCAGTGGCAGGGACTAGTGGCCTCATGATGGGAGGATGCAGACCAGGCTGTAACGTTTGGGGTAGCTTGTCCATGCCTCCTGCTCCAGCGGAGCTCTGTCTTCCCTCACCTGGGTATCAATGCGAGTGCAAGGGAGACTGCAGGCATGCCTGGCAGGATGCACGCGGCAGAATAAATAGCACAGTGGTCACTAGCAGAGTTGACTTAAGAAAAATAAGTAAACAAAAATACAAGTGGCAAAATCGCAAAGGTGATATGGAAATGAATATATTTGGTAGACAACTAAAAAGACCTAAGCTGGGAGGAAGTCCACTGAATGGATTGCAATGAACTGACCAGTACGGGGGCCTTTTTCTTCCTTCCTGTTTTTTCCCCCTGCTCCTCTCTTAGGCCTGTGATACAACAGGGAACTGGGAAGTTAGTAAAGTGCCGAAACCCACATCTGGAATCTGAATTTGGCTTTGTCTTCCGGCTCTGCCACTTTCAAAACAGGTGATCTTAGGTGGGAATTTTAACTTTCTCTGAGCCTTGGTCTCCTCATTTGTAAAATGGGGATGTGATATCCTGGTCCCCAGGGTTGTTGGGCAGTTCGATGAGCTGACATAGGTGGGGGCTTCCCAGCTATAAGGCATGTGCAGTGGTTCCACTGTGTGGGTCAGAGGGCAGTCCGCTCAGTGGGTGTTGTCTGCTTCCTGCATCCATTTTCTTTGCTTCCAGAATAGCCCCTGGTTTTTGCCTGGGATCCTCCCTCTGCATCTCACATCACGGGCTTAGAATGGAACAGGTGACCCAGGCCTAAGCCAGTCAGAGCATGGGTTCCCCTGAACAGGGAGTCACTCACAGTGTCCAGTTGGCTTGAGCTGGCCCAGGCAGAATCAGTGTTGGATGCCTGAAAACAGGCTGGTGGAGACTGGTGTGTAACGACTGCTGCCATCCGTGGCTACCGGGCAGGGCCAGAATGTGGAACTGGAGCTGAGAGATGGGAGAGACACCGGGTCCTAGGAATTATTGAGTCCCTAAACCCAGCCCTGCCTGAAGCCAGAACTATTCCTAGGGTGTTCAGTTGCAAGAGTTAAAAATCTCCCCTTTTGCCCAAGTTAGTTTGAGGTGGTTTTCTGCCACTTGAAACCAAGTGTCCAGACTGACACATTCCTTTTCTCCAATTTACCCTGTTTTTGGTAATAACAGAGGGAAAAGAGAATGGTTACATTGACCCACAGTTGGTTAGAGCGGTACAGGCCTCCAGGATGATCTCATTCTGCCCCTTTGCTTGGAGCACGACTTCTGTGGGTCTTAGGGACTTTTGCCTTCATGGGCCCCTTCCCCTATAAAAATATTAAAAATTATATTTTGCTACTGTGTTGGAGGAAAGACAAATATAATCAATTAAAGATTGTATTAACTTATTTTTCTTCTTATTTTAAAATAAATTAAAATATTTCCTTGGGCCTTGGTGCCTTTTGTGCCTAATGAATAAGTCAGCTCTGGGGGTGTTAAATTTTTCCCCCTGCTTGTATGCATTTTTTGTCGTGGGCATACATTTGTGACGATCAGTTAGCTCCTACTTACAGGCAAATTCACTTTTTCAGTTGATCTACGTTGCCTATGAAGAGCCACATCAACGGAGGGCCTTCTTGAGTTAACAGAACAGGTAACAATATTGTGGGTACTGGTGGAGGGGGCGGCGCTCAGACTATGGGTGACTTCTGATTGGCCGAATGTATTTCTGAACCGATTAAACTGAACCAGAGGGGGGGTGGGTTGGGTGGAGCTCAGAACAATGCTTACTTCTGATTGGCTGAATACATTTGATATCCGATTGGCCGGCATGTGATGGGCCGGTACTAACAGTACTGCCGACTTCTGATTGGCTGAGTGCACACGTGGTCTTATTAGCCTCAGTGCCCACCAGAGCCTCCTGGTGCACTGCAGGCAGAGGAAGACCCCCTCCTGAAATCATGCTAATTGTACCAGCGCAGACATTTCCCATTTGTGTGGATAAATCTCTAGCATAAAATGCCCATAATACAAGTCCTTCTGTAAAGGTGAAAGAAGTCCTAGTTTATGTTGCAGAGAGGGCCCCAAACCGGCCCTGCCTAGTGTGAGCGTCCTGACCTCACTGTCTGTGCTGCAGGTGGGACCAGGGCCTCTGCAGGCCTGGGGCTGGGTCCGACTTTCACTCCTGGTGAATCGGGCCTGCCCGAGCGTGGAGGTGAGAAGCACAGCCCAGGTGTTCAGCTCCATTTATCCTCGCTCCCATGTCCCCCCACAGCCTCCCCGGCTGTTTCTAAAAGAGTCGCAGACTGAGGCCCTGGAACTCGGTCAAAATAGCGGGAGCAAGACAAGTGTAGACTACGGGAACTTTTCAAATATTTAGGAAGAAGCAGTCCAACATAAAAAACTGTTAGGCTTGGTTGTGGGTCTCAAAGTGCGGGCCCCAGACCAGCAACATGGGCGTCCACAGAGGACTCGATAGAAATGCAGACCCTCGGCTCTCACCCCAGACCGTAGGAATCCGAGAACGGGGGTGGCCCAGGAATCCTTGTATTAAGAAGCCCCCAGGAAGACGCTGATGCGTGTTCAGGGCCGACGGCCTGCGTTCTGTTCGGGTATCTTCCCGAGAACGCAGCCTCGCCCTCGCTTTGGAGGAGGCCTTTCTGTGACGGCTTTGCCGACCCGCAAGCCCGGCAAACAGGCGCCCGGAGCTGGCGGCTGTGGCCCCGGCACACAGGCCCGAGACCCCAGGGGCGGGGCGCGGAGTCCCGGGAATCCCGCTGCAGCGTCCCCTTTAGGACTCTCAGCAACACCCAAGCCGAGGAGATGGAAATCCTGTAAGCGTTGTGGCCTACGCTCTTACTAAGGTGTCAGCGAGAGCTAACCTGTTATTTAAGAAGCTCGGAAGGCCGCGTGACTGCGCCGTGACCGCGGGTCGGAGGGACCACGGTGTCCTGCAGCGTGGAGGATCCTGGGTCCCGGCGCGCGGATCTCCGCCGCCGCCCGGCGCGGCCACTAGATGGCGGTGTTGCACTTCCCTGCCGCCCGCCTCCCGGCTTCCTGCGTCCCCCAGGGTCCCCGGAGTGCAGTAACAGCGTGCCACTGTGAGCTGAAGCCTGCTTCACGGAGATGTCCAGGAAATGATATGCAGCCGGGAGGCTTTGCCTGGAGGGAGCACTGACTGCGGGATTGTAACCGGAAAGCCCTGTAGGACTTTACAAGTCTACCTCTCCACGCCCCGCTTGCTTCTCCCACCCCAACCCCAGTCCCCTTGGGGTGGCAGAGCCCCCGGTCACAGGCCCTAATATCAGTCGGGTGGAGAGGGTGCTCATAAAAGTGGCGACAGGCTATTTTATTCTCACGGGAAGTCTCTAATCTCATTGCATCCCTCATTCTTTTGTGTGTCTGAGCATCAATTCAGCCGTGACAGGGAGGAAAAGGAAAAACACCACAGATTGGCAAGGAACCTGCGGGAGGCCCCGAGAGAGGGAAAGAGCAATCTGCTGGGCTTCAGGAGATCAGGATGAGGCATGAGAATGATGGGCCCATGGGAGTTGTGGGGGCAGAGGAGGGATGGCAGGATTGGGCAGGAACTGGGTTCAGGGTGGGCGGAGGGTCAGAGCCCAGGACAGCCTGAGAGCCTGAATGCCTGCTAGACACTTAGGGCAGGGGGCTCCGCCACGCTGCCCAGCAGCAGGGCCACCTCCAGCATCCACCTCTTCCAGGGGGCAGTCTCCGTGGAGGATGAGGCCCTAATATAACAGTAAGAAGCACAAGGGCAGCAATGAGAACAAACTCATTTAGTCCTCACCACTCCCTAGGAGGGAGGGATCATCGTGTCCCTGTTCATAGGCGGGAAATGGCGGCACAGGGAGGCTGAGGCAGGCAACACACCTAGGAAGGGCAGAGGCAGGGTTCAAAACCAGGCCTCTGAGCCAGGGCCTCCTCGCCTAGAAGATGGAAGCTCGGCAGGTCTGTAGTGGTGTCCTCACTGAGGGGGCTGCCCCAGCTGGGGGCCTTCTGGAGATTCATGTCTCCTCCCTGGCTTCAGGGACAGAAAAGAGCCACAGGACCCCAGTGATCTGGATTATTCCACAGGAGGCCCCACCTGCTTCGCAGATCAGCTCTGTCTGCAGGCCCTGGGCTGCCTGAAGAAATCATACGGGCTCCCAAAGGGCAAGGCTTTGATTCCACCTAGATTTAAAAGGAAGGGCTAGCAGCCCCTCCCCGGCAAAGGCCACTGCTAGGCATTGCTGAGGGCTGCAGATTTAGAATCAAGTATCTTCTGAAGAAGAGGAGTGGGGCCACAGCTACAGGGCAGCAAGACCAGGGGAGGCCAGAGCCGGACATGTCATCAGGAACCAGAGGCAGGGTTGTGGATGAGCATGAAGTACAAGTGCAAGAAACAGCCACGTGTATGTTGCCCCGGCACTGAGCGGGGTTCCCGGCGGTGGTTTCATCTCGGTGAGTGGTCTCTGCTCACCTAATTGCTCAAGCCCAGATCCCCTGGAAGCTGTCCTTGCCCCTCTCTGGCTGTGTGCTCTGGAGGTCACGCCTCAGTAAAACCCATCAGACCACCCCCAAAATGCCTGGCTTCTCATGCCTTTTTCAGCTCTTAAGTTTTCCCGAAACACACTTTACATTTTTTTTAAAATATTTTTTGAGACAGGGTCTCACTCTGTCACCCAGGCTGGAGTGCAGTGGCATGATCATAGCTCACTGCAGCCTCCAACTCTGGGGCTCCAGTGATCCGCCTGCCTCAGCCTCCCAAGTAGCTGGGACTACAGGCATGTGCACCACCATGCCCAGCTAATTTTTAATTTTTTTTGTAGTGATAGGGTCTTGCTATGTTGCCCAGGCTAGTCTTGAACTCCTGGGCTCAGTGATCTTCCAGCCTCACCCTCCTAACGTGCAGTGATTTACGGATGTGAGTCACCACGCCTGGCCAAGTTCTAATTTAGGTTTCCAATTTTACTTCCTCTTAGGTTCCCCTGTTTACTGCCTTAGATCCATTTAAACTTCTCCCTTATAGCTTTTCACATTTTGTGATCATCCGTTCACTGGTATGACTTCTGGTTTGCCCTCGGCCTCCTCCTCCAGTCTGTAAGCTCCCTGCACTGTCAGTTTTGCTCCCTACTGTGCCAGGGCCTGGGACAACTTTTGGAACCTAGCTGGTACTTAAGAGAATTGGAAGGGGTCCTCTCCTGGGCCCCAGGCTGATCCCCACCCGTGCCCGAGCACACTTTGCTCCAGCTTATGCTCTAAAGGAAGAACATTCTCCAACTCTGCCCTCAGTTACTCAAAGATGAGATTTTAAAACAGATTTTCATTTGGAATTAATTTTAAATTTATAAGAGGTACAAAAATGCAGATAGTAAAAGGAACTCTCGTGTACCTTTTATGAAGATTTGCTTGTGTGTAATTTTTTTTCTGAGCCATTGGAGGGTGAATTACATATATCATGGCCCTTCCTGCTACATACTCCCATGGGCATTTCCTAAGAATGGAAATTACCTCTTATGTAATCACAGTGCAGCTACCAACATCGTCAGTTTGCATTGATACAATACTTTCATCTCATCTCCTGTCTATATTCTAATTTTGTCGCTTGATGTAATAGCTTCCTCCCCCTATCTCCCCTCCGCCGCAGTACAGGATCCAGTTTAGGGGCAGATACTGCATTTAGTTGTCATGTCTCTTTAGGGCCCTTGATCTAGAACATTTCCACGGCATTTCTTTGTCTCTCACGACACTGACACTTTTGAAGCATACAGTACCTGTACCCTTTTAAAAAAATAGAATGCCCTTTATTTTGTGCTTGTCCAGCGTGCCTTTGTAATTATGCAGGAACACAGCATAGGTGATTTTGTTCCTTCTCAGGGTGTCACATCTGCAAGCAGATTTAAAATCAGAACCTTTTTCAAGTGACTTCTCCCAGCTCAAGCTGTTTCTGTTTCTCTTTGCTACCATGGGATCTGTGCAAATGCTTGTAACGTCAGGAGGCGGCTCTCTTTTCAATGTTTGCTCTGAAAAAAACTTCGTTCTCAGCTGTGGTTGAAAGACCTTAATAAGCCTCCTGGCTTCTAGCAGGAAGGCCGACTTTAGGCATGAGTGACGCTGGCGGTTCCCACGCTTCCCAAATGCCATTTTCTCTGTCCCTACTGCCAGGGCTGCACTATAAAGTCCTCCCCATGGAGCAGCTGGGGCTGGGAACAATTTACCTTTTACTTCTGTGGTGGTTTTGCTGCACAGTTTTAAAAACACTCCAATGTGTGCTGTGTCACGGCAAGGGTTTGGAAGGCTCCGTCGCCCTTTGGGCTCCCTCACTGCACTTGGAATGCTGTGAAAATGCTAATGTCCCAAGAAGAGGGGACATTGGAAACTGTTACTGGCCATTGGCTACTGGAGGTGACCCAATAGCTGGGTGTCACTGGGGAGAGATGGTGGAGAACTGGACCGCAGGGGGCACATGGACCCTGGGATTGATAGCAACAGTGACATCTGGTAGTGACACCCCTTCTGCATGGTACTCGCTGGTCCCACAAAAGAAAAAAGACACTTTTTTGATGCTTTAAGATGTCCATTGGGAAGGCAGCCTGAAGAGGTGGAAAGAGAACCCACGTTTGAGTCTTGACTCTACTGCTGATTCACGTGAGGTTTTAACTGCACCTGAGCGTCCTCTGGGTTCAAGGTTTGTAGTGACGGTAGAAGAGATAATGTGTGTAGAGGGCATCGGATCACACACAGTCAGTGCTCCCACCTCCTGACCGCCCCTCCCGCTCCCCCAGCACTGACATGGGGCCACCGTGCCACCACGCCGCAGGCCCATGTGTGCACGGGCACCTGTGAATGCCAGCCGCCCTGGCCCTATGGACAAGGTTTGCACATTTGGCATTGTTTTTAGGATACCCTGGGTCTTTTCTAGACTTTGGCAAGGACTGTCTAACATGTATCCTTCCTCCCTTCCATTTTATCATTCATCTTCCAAGTACTTCCTGGGCATCTCACTGTATTAATTATCAATTGCTCATAACAAATTAGCCCAGCGTGCATTGGCTACAAACAACAGCCATTTATTATGTCGCACAGTTTCTGAGGGTCAGGGGTTTGGGCACGTCTTAGCTGGATGGTCCCGGCTCAGGGTGTCTCAGGAGGTTTTAGTGAAGATGTTGGCTGGAGCTGCAGTCATCCAAAGGCTTGACTGGGGGACCCTCTTCCAAGAAGGTGCATTCACATGGCTGTTGGCGGGAGGCCTCATTTCCTCTTTAGCTTTTGGTAGGAGACCTCAGTTTCTCACCGCATGAGTCTCTCTGCAGTGCAGGGCTGCTTGAGTGTCCTCAAGACATGGTGGCTCTCTTCCCTCAGAGCAGCTGATCCAGGAGAGAGAGAGAGCAAGAAGGGTACCGCAATGCCTTTTAAGACCTAGTCCTGGATGCTGGACGCCATTTCTTCCCCATGCTCTATTTGTTGGAAGCAAGCCCACACTTTAGGGGAGGGGAATTAGGTTCCACCTTTTGAAGGGAGCAGTGTTGACGAATTTGTGGACGTATTTTAAAACAATTCCATCCCTAGTATAAACATTGCTGTCTGTGTTTTCAGGTAATTGAGTCCATGAGGTTCTTCCGTGTTGGTTTACCCCATCTAGACAGGCAAGCGGTCCGCATAAGTCACCCTGCCCTGCTGTGTCTTTCCTTAAAAACCTTTAGGGATCACTTCTTGAACTCGGCACAAAGTCCCTGCCACCCTCAACCTTCAAGGCGACTAGCGTTCTGGCCGTGTCTTCTCCTGCTTCCCAAAGGAGAGTTTATTTTCTGCTTTGCCTGGGCACCTGGCTCTTTCCTGGACACACCCTGTGCACCCGCATCCTGTGCCTCCTCTGATTTCAGGCCCTCTGAACTCTTGCCTCTCCCATACACCTGTTTTTAGTCACCAAGCCCTGCTGACTTCACTTTCTCAATTGTTTCACGAATATTTCCCCACCCCTCTCTCCCTCTCCCACTCTGGGTCAGACCTGTGGCTTCTCACCAGGAGTCCTGCAAGAGCTTCCTCTCCCGGCTCGCTCTCCCCATCTTTGCCTCCTTCCTAACCAACTTCTGGAGTTGGCCTGTGACCCATCTAAAGTGTAAATCTGACTATGTCCATTCTTGGCTTAAAATCCTTCCCTGGTCTTGCACCAATGACTGGATAAAAATCTGGCTTCCTTGTGTGGAAGCCACGACCCTCTGACAGGCCCCCAACCAGCTGTCCTCTCAAGGCTCCCACATCCTGTCCTGGCAGCACCGTACCCCATGCCGTTGCAGACACACCAGCGGTTCCCACCTTTGTGCTTTGCTCATATTTCCCTTGGCAGGTGAGATGAAGAGCTGGTGAGAAAGGAAGCAGCACAATAGGGGCCCATGAGCATGTAAGTTCCAAGAGCCAAAGATATCTTGGGGAACACTGAGCCTTCCACCTGGCAAAGAATGGGGGGCCCCAGTTAATTTTATGTAGGCCTCAGAGGATGGGTTACACATAGAGTCTGAAACTAAGGTGCTAATAAAACCGCCTAATGATCTTGACCCTGAACATGAGGGCCTTTCTTAAGTTCCCTGTAAGCCTGGCAGAGCTGCTACTAATAACTCAAGCATACCTGGCAGGGTAATATGCCCAGAGGACTTTGTACATTTTTAAACTCTCTTCCAAATTAGGGAAAGAAGCGCTTTCTCAGTCCTGTGCAAGAATCCACCGTTTTGCGTGGTTCTGCCCTGTTCTTGCCCAACACTGGTGGTATTGTGATATGATGCGGATGCCTAATTAATATGAATACAGTTGACTTTTAAAGAGAGCAGTAAGGAAATTTTGAGCTCCCTCACGCTTTGCTAAATGCAGAACAAAGCTGTCTTCTGCAATGACCCCCTTGCCACTCAGAGCTGTTATTAACAGATCTTGCCTTCCAGTCGTTCTTGTGGGCACCACTGCCCAGGACTGGTTTGGATGGAGCTTACTGAGTGTCTCCTTCTCTGATGGTGTGGTGCCATTAATGCTGTTCACCAAGCATTGCCCTTTTTCCCACTCTGGTCACGTGCTGGGGTTGCACTTCCTGGCCCCCTCATGGTTGGGTGGTGCCAAGTGATTAGCTCAAGACAATGATTGTGTGTGGACCACGTCACCCACAGAATGAACATTTAATTGCCATTATGAGACCATCCAGAGCTCTTTTTTCCCCTGGCAGTGGTGGTCAGCACCATTTGCAATGGTAACTGTTCAGTAAGCCTGGATCTCTGAGCACAGTCCCCTTGCTGACCTGCGAAGGACACGTAACGTGATTTTGAAGTTGTGTGTTACTGCAGCACAGCCTAGCATATCCTGAATGATACACAGTGCTGGCATTTTTGGTAGCTTAATATTTACTGTAACTTCACTTGCACAGAGGCGATGTCTTTGCCTTTCTTGGTTTATCCATTCACATTCCTTGAGGAAATTTTCACTGATGACCTATTAGAAGGTCAGAATTTATTATCCTTTTCAAAGTTGGGAAGATGGATGTTGTGGGCTACTTTTATCTTTGGCCACTTGGCCAAATGGTCTGATATCTTAGAATGACCTTGGCATATTTTGTGAGGCTAATCCTTCCTGGCTTGAAGACAGATGGCTCAGCTTTAGCCATGCTGCTCCATTGCAGGGCTTGGTGAATACTGATAGCTACAACTGATTGAGTGCCAAACATGTGCTAGGCACTGAGTAAACCTTATTTGTAGTTATTACTACAACTCTATAAGGTGGGCCATATATTGCTCCCATTTCTCAGATGATAAAACTGTGGTGCAAAGAGGCTAAATAACTTGCCTAAATTCACTTTGCTAGTGGACCTACGATTTGGACTCAACTTTGGATGCAAATGTCTATTTTTTTTTAATTTCACCTAACCAATTCTCCTTTGCAAATTTCTAGCAAAGGGATGAAAGGTGCCCCTTTCCTTGGGGATATTAGCACCTTGATACTCTGTGTTTTGTTGGATGCCACATTTCCATTCATTCACTCATTCATAAATTCACTCATTCATTTATTCACTTACTCATTTATAAATTCATTCTTTCGTAAGTTTATTCACTGATTCACTCATTTGTTCATTCATTCCTTCATTCGGTAGGCTTTGTTGAGAGTCTATCAGGTGCTGGGTTTTGTTTGGTACTTGGATTTAGATGTGAACTGGTTATGATGTCTGCCTTTAACCTCAATGAACTCATAGACTTGGGGGTTTAGCAGGAAATATATATATATGTATATATACACACACGTATATATACACATACACACATATATATACACACACTATATATATACACATTATATATATATGCATGCACATACACACACACACAAAATGTACGGGTATGTCCAGGGAAGTGTGGGCACACTGTGGAGGTAGCTCCTGGTCTAGACAGGGTGTGGAGTTGTGTCAGGACTGGTTTCTTGGAGGAGATGATAATTTTATAGGTTGTCATCTTGTATTTCTCTTTGAGAGTCTTTCATACTCCTTCCCACCCACATTCCACTAAATTCACAGCCTGAAGGTCAATGTCACTGTCAGCAGCCATGATCCTTCTGTTTCTGGCAGTCACAGTATCTATGGCATCTATATTCCACCATCTTCCCCCAGCTGGTTGTCACCCCATTGCTGTTCTCTTGTCCCCACTGCAGAATCATTATTTCCCACATCTCTTACCTGGAAGGTTAATGGCTCCTCCTAAAGAACGTGGTCTGGGATCCTAGCTCTTTGGGAGCATAGTTTTTTTCCCAAAGTTTGGCCTGTCCCTTGCTCTTAATTGCATAGGGTTGGTTGCAGAACTATCTGGCAGGAAAAAAAAAAAAAAATGAAAAGAAGCTTCAGCTTATGTGCTCCTGAGATGGCTGGGGTAATTTGAGCAGAAACAGCTCTGCAGCTCTGGGGGAAAAAATGTAATTCTCGTGTATGAAAAGCGTGAACCAGAGTTGCCATGTTCACTTCTTGTTTTTAAAGCCCCCACAGGCCAAGTCACATATCTGGGTCACAGGGTCTATTGATTACCTGTCAGGCCCGAAAGTGTGGGTGATCAATAATACTAACCTACAGGAAAGG
Source organism: Propithecus coquereli (assembly GCF_000956105.1). Taxonomy (NCBI): domain Eukaryota; kingdom Metazoa; phylum Chordata; class Mammalia; order Primates; family Indriidae; genus Propithecus; species Propithecus coquereli. Next base: position 1,412,135 of record NW_012144967.1, read on the forward strand.
TGGCCTTGAATGCAGAAATCCCTTCTCATTGACCATCCGTTTCTTCTGGGTTGTAAGGGCTTTGTGGGGAAGCAAAACTCTCTAAACTAGAGCCACAAATGCCCCAAATCCTGAAAATGTTCCTACACGCCAAGGCAATGAGGAACCAAAGGCGAATAGTCCGCGTCCCTCTCAGCCCTCAGACAGCCACTGGGCAAGCAGGGAGGTGGGGAAGAGAGAAAACAGGGCCTTGTGACAGGAGGGTTCCTGGGGCAAAGAGGAGAATGATTGTGTCAGGAGGTCCGTAGCACCATGACCATGACCTTTTATTAATGTTTAATCAGGTGCATAGAGCAAAGCAGTTAAAAAAAACTCCTGATAACCCCTATGACCGATGAAAGTCCCGGCGATGGGGGAGGCTGGCTTTGTCCGGATCTGCTCATGAAGCTCCGGGATGAACCCCTCCCTTCTGGAGGGAGGCGCCGAATAGAGCATGCGCCAGCTCCTTACTGAGCCCCAGCCGAGGGGTCTGGTTCCAGGTTCGTGTTGAGTCCATGTCACAGGAGCTGCCGTGGCTCTTGGTGCCAGCTACCAGCATCCAGTTCCCTTCTTTCTTTCTAAGGAACCCTGGTTTTGTTAACCCCTCCTCCCTCCCTGGTACAGCTGTGGGAGGCAGGAAGTGGGCTGGGGAGCCAGCGTGTGGCAGAGCCTTGGTGATGAGGGGTGAGCATAGGACTTACCCAGGCCCCCCCTGGATGCACAGCCTACCTGTTTGATGGAAGGCTGCTGCTGGCAGCCGTCTTGGACTTCTAGGGGACCAGGGTGAAGGGAAGTTAAGGACTGTGGACAATCTATGAAGACACCATTGAGTTGGCAAAGCGATACCTAATACCCTGGACGCCCTGTTATAGGAAGTAATCAATGCCCATATTTTAAAACCTGTTTGAATCCAGTTTCTCTGCTGCTTATATTTGAAAACACCCAAACTGGGCAGTGGTAGGTACTGTGGGTATAAGCTTCGATCCTGACATGTGGCCACATGGCTCTGGTGAACAGTACAAAACCCACAGTTTGGGCCATTGGGTGTGGGAAGGGAGTTTGAGATACAGAAGTTCTGAAAAGAAGCACTGTGTGTTGCCCACAGTGAAGCCAGTGGGGTTAATCCCATACCTCCTGCTGGAGGGGCTTGGCGGGCATATCCTGTAGGAGAGGAGCGTGGGTGTTGGATGCCCCAGCGCTGGGCGGGCAGGTTGCTAGATGGTCAAAAGCAGCCAACAATACCAGCTCCACTTAGGTGACATGCTTTAATGATTTGTCATGAGCACATGACTGATGGAAATTACACTTAGTGGTGCCTTAAAATTGTTTCTTCTCTAAGAAACTGCAAAACCTCAGATAGTCAGGGACCAACCTCTGGCACCTTCCAGCACCCAGCAGAGATCCACACCTGGAAGCACAGGGAGAGAAGAAAACACATCGGAGGAAGGCAGGAGTGATCCAGGACCACCTACCCACCTACCTCAAAGTCATCTCTTACAATTGCAAACTTCTGCCCCAGGTCTACAGAAAGTACAGTCTCCTTGAGTGGAGCTCAGAATTCTGGATTTTCAACAATTGTTTCCAGCAGATTTTTTTTTTAAGCTAAAGTCTTTGGACTATTGCTTTGAAGCCTCAGCAGTGGTGGGAGCAGCTGGGAAGATGACAGGATTCTGTTGGAAGAAATAATCGGATTGGTTGAGGGATTAAGCGTGTGAGTGTGTGCTTGTATGTTCGCCTGCACCTGTGCACAGTATTCCTGTGTGCATGTGTGTACGTGTGAGTATGTGTGTGTGTGTGAAGAGAGTAGGGCGGAAGGGGGAAACAACAGAAGCCTGGAGATTTGAAAAAGCAACAAGGGCAACTCCATCTGCTGAGAAATGAGGAGCTACAGGTGGGTGGAGGCGTGTGTGGGGTGGGAGATGGCGGCAGAAGGTCCTTTGCAGGGAAGGGGGTTCACAACCCCAAACGCTATCTCGTGGACTCCTGACAAATCCCCCAGCAGGAGAGATACTACTCTTCTGCTTCTAATGGATGAGGACACGGAAGGTTTTTGGATTACAGTGAGCAGGACTCTCAGCTCATGAATGAGAAGTGTAAGAAGAAGGGAAGAGTCTGGGCAGCAGGGATGGTGTTTCTCATCTGCCTTCCTGCCCAGGAGCTGTCGCTCTGTCCTGGGCCACTCTTCCCCCCTTGTCCACCTGAATTTCCTTGTCCTTCCAGACTCAAGTCAAGAGCTACCTCTAGCAACCCTGTCCTGCCCCTTCCCAGGGTCCAGGATGAAGCCGTCCTATGTGCTCAGCAGCAGTGGGGCTTCTCTCGGTCCCTGCCCCTTGCCAGGCATTGCCTCTTCCCCTCACTGCTGGGCCTTTTGGGAGACTTCGTAATCCTTGAGGACAGAGTAAAGTCTTCATTGTCACACTGGGCCCTCAGTAAGTAGGGACTGAGTACACCAATTGCAGTCTGGGGCCGGGGGAGGCCACAGACACCTTTCTGCCTCAGTATTGTGGGCATGGGCCCTTGGGACCTGTGTAGTAATTTGTGATGCGGGTGTGTGTGTGGGTGTGTGTATGAGGGAGGAAGAGAGGCAGCGTATGTCATTCTGCACCGTGTTCTACATGTGCGTAGTCACAGCGCCATCTACAACGTGGCTCAAGCACATCCCAATTTTCAGCCAACTTGGGGTCCCTGTGAAGGGAAGGGGGAAACGCAATGACCAGCAGCAACAGGAGCCTGGGGGAGGGGAGACAGTGCCAGCAGGGGTCAGCCAAGGGCAGGCCCCACGGCAGTGGTACCACTCGCTGAGGATCTGCTGCTGACCTTGACTTTGGACTTGTACAAGGTAAGCTGTCCTGGTGAAGCCCAGGTCAGGGGCTCAGCATTCTTCTGGGAAAACTTCTGTAGGGTGAGGAAGGGGCTCAGACAGGCTGGGATCTGCCCACTGGCCTCAGGCCCTGCAGCCTCACCCTGCTTGTTCTAGAAATAGAGGTTCTGTTGGGCGTGCTTGGCCGTGAGGGGGTACCCAGGAGCTCTGGGAAGCAGTGCAGTCCTGACGTGCATAGTGCCTTTTTCCCCTCAGTTTTTTTTAGCATGGTAAAATATACAGAACATAAAATTTATCATCTTACCATTATAAGTGTACAGTTCAGTGGTATTAAATATATTCACACTGTTGTGCAACCATCACCACCATCCATCTTCAGAACTGTTTTTATCTTGTAAAACTGAAACTCTGTGCCCATGAAACAACAACTCCCCATTTCCTCCTCCCCTCAGCCCCTGGCAGCTACATTCTACTTTTTGTCTATGAATTGGAGTAATCTAGATACCTCCTGTAAATGGAATCAGGCAGTATTTGTCCTTCGGTGACTAGCTTATTTCATCTGCCTAGTGTCTTCAGGATTCACCATGTTACAGCATGTGTCAGAATTTCTTTTCTTTTTAAGGCAGAATAATAGTCTTATCATATGTATAGACCACATATGGGTTATCAAATCATCCATAGGTGGGCACTTGGGGTGCACGGTGCATTTTTAGTGTTTTCATAATTTAATAATTAAATAAGAGGTCGGGGTCTGCACTCCGAGTTTTCTATGTCTTTGTCTCATTGAATCATTTCCTTGGAATCCTGTTCATATGGTGGACTTGACCTCTTTGTGAGCAAAGGGCTTGGAAAGCAAAGAAAAGCATTAGTGCGTTAGGGTGTCTCTCATGAGATCCGCCCACTTCCTCTGTGAGCTGGAATCCCGGGCTTCCCTTGGGGAGGACAGTGAGTGGACATCTCAGGTGGATGGTGGCACAGGTGTCTGTCCAGTGATGGGGATGTTTCTGCACTAATCCACCCAGGTTTCCTACCAGGCCTGGTTTATATGCACCAGCTGGGATAGGGCAGTGGACTGGTACCAGGTGCTGGAGTCACATAGCTTGGAACTGAATGTGGGACCTCACACAGGTGACTCTGCTTCTCGACGCCTCTGTTCATTTGTGTTCCCAGAAGGTGGCTGTGGGAAAGAAAGGAGAGACGCACAGTTGCCGAACCATAGTAAGTGCTCAATAAATGTTAGTTTTCTTCTCCACAGCTCTCCCAGTTTGTGGGCATGAAGTTAAGAGAAAATATTACTTGCTTTTTTGGGAACCACACACACAGTGATGCATTGGACGTTGTCTACCTCGCCAGTCTTGCTACCCCCGGCCCTGAGACTTGGGCTTTTTCTGAGAAGCCCAGCCTTGCAAAGCTTTCACAGGACTCCCTGTGGTCATTCCTAATTCCATCATTCAGGGGTGCAATGAGGTCCCAAGCAGCTAAGTGTTGTGTCATTGGAAGCAAAACTCACAGCTCAGAGTCTGGTTGGGTGAGAACCATGGGACCCTCACGGTGCCCACCTTAGAGATCTGCAGGGATTGAATCCTGGCAAACAGATCTCACTAATAATTGCCCAGGAGTTCAAAGCTATTGATCCGTCAGGTTAAGTCCATGTTTTGACCTAATAGGCCTACTCATGGTTGGATCTGAAGCAGCATTTGCGGAGTTTACGATGAGTCTGGTCACATTAGATATGTCCTCATGTTAGCCCCTGTGATGGGGCTCCATCTCAACTCAGATGGGACATACCCCCAGGTAAGGAGGGCAAAAAATCAGAAATCTCTAGCAGACAGAGCGGGAGCCCCGGCTGGATCCCAGCTCTCGGCTGATGTGGTTTGAAGCCTGATGCGCCGGCGCATCCCGTGGGCTCAGGTGCACACCACGTCCTCCTCCCGGGCCCTGCCTCCACCTCCTGCTGCTGCCCGGGCCCCTTCCCTGCCCGATTCAGTCTTTTCCTTTAGAGCTTGGGGCCCACCCAAGTAGAAACAAGAACACTACGACTAATTATAAAATCATTATATGATTAAACTCAATTAACTTCAAATAACCCTTGAAATTTGCTTAATGTCAGCCCTTGGCCCTGCTTGAACTGCTAAATATTGCTCTCCTTTGAAATTTCCACAGGACCAGCCGATTGCGGGGTGGTACCTGGTGCTCTGCGGGAGCACATGTGTCTTGGAATGCGGGACAGGGAATGATGGCCCAGTGCTGAGGGTCTTGGGTGCAGGTGGGAGACGGCAGTGATAGGAATGGCAACGTGCAGCTCTGCTGGGTCTCAGCTGATCAATTGCTGGTGGGAACCCTGAGGTGGCCTTTCTCTTGGGCTCTGGCAAGTTCATTCAAACCTTTGACTTTAGACTTGGTGCCTCTTAGGGGCTGCATGGTGTGCCCCTAAAATTCACATGCTGAAATCCTAACACCAGCCCAGCATCTCAAACTGTGACTGTATTTGGAGGTAGGATCTTTACAAAGGTAATTGAGGTTAAATGAGGTCAGAAAGGTGGGCTAATCCAATATGACCAATGTCCTTATAAGAAGAGGAAATGTAGACACAGACGTGCACAGAGAGAAGATCATTTGGAGACACGGGACACAGGGAGATGACGGCCATCCGCAAGCCAAGGAGAGAGGCCCCTGAGGAAACCAACCCCACTGACACTGATTTGGAGACTTCCAGCCTCCAGGACTGTGAGAAAATAAAGTTCTCTTGTCCGTGGTACTGTGCTCTATGGCCACCCTAGCAGACTAATAGAGGACCCATCACGCTGCCTCCCTGCCAGCTGTGCAGGAGGTGAGCCTGGGGTACTAGTGGCAGAGGGGGCGGCAGGCACCCCTCAGTGGTCCAGGGCCCTGCAGAGGGTGGCCAGCAGCCTACTGGGATTTCCGCGCTGACTAAATGTTAGAAGTTGTGCATAAGAACTGGCTCCGTGCTCAATGCCTTGGCGTCCTCACCGGTAACATGGGGATGATAAGAGCATGCACCTCGTAGGGCTGTAGGATTAATTGAATTAGCTCAATTTGTAACCGCCTGGCAAGGAGAGGACACTGAGAGTTAGCAATTGTACTCATTTTCTATCGCTATGTGACAAATTGTCACATATTTAGTGGCTTCAGAGGACCTACTTATCAGCAAGTCAGAAGTCTGGGTATGGCATGACGGGGATCTCTGCTCAGGGGGTCGGCCAGGCTCTCCCCCTGCACCTGGGGAAGAATCAGCTCTATGCTTGGTCCCTGTGTCTTTGCTGGTTTTCAGCCAGGGCTGCTCTCAGCTCCTAGAGGTCACCCCCATCCCTTAACACCCCTCCCACCAATCTTCAAACCAGCCGTGGAGAATCCCCCTGCATGGAGTCCCTCTCATGCTTTGAGTCTCTTTTGCTGAGAATAGTCCAGTCCCTTCTAAGGGCTCAGCTCATTAGATAGGGCTCACTCAGGAGAACTAATTTGGGACCTTAATTACATCTGTAAAAATCCCTTCATGGCAGAACCTAGGTTAGTGTTGGATTGAATATCTGGGAGAAAGTGTGTATACCAGGGAGAGGGAAACTTAGGGATCATGTTAACATTCTGTGTATTGCAGCAATTGTTATCACAAGTGTATCCTTCCAGCTCTGTTTGGAGAGCTCGTCTTAGGGGAAGAACTCTGCCTCTAGACATTTCCCCTGTGTAGAGGGGTCGCAGTGACGTGAAGAATGAGGTGTTCTCTTTAGTCACTTTGTGTGCCTTCTGCTGACCTGCTGGGAAGCGGTTTGCAATGTTCTTCACTGTTACATCCCAGCCCCCTCCCTCCCGATGCCATTGCCTCTGTCTCCTGAACCCCTTTTTAGGGGTTACCACACCATGATCAGCAATTGTCTCTGCTGTGACTGGGCCTAGGTGCCCCAGGGTTTGAACACTCACTGGGCTTCCCTCCAAAGAGGTTCTGTCATAGCGGAAGGAGCACTGGGCTGGGAGCCAGGGACCAAGGGCTGATGTCCTCACTTGCTCTCATTTATTAACCACCTAACCTCATTTTCTAATTTCTAAGTGGGAATAATGAATCCAACGTTCTTTCAGAGCTGTGTTAAGGGTTCCATAAGAGGAGGTGCGTGAACACATTTTGCCCATTGCAAAACATCAAACAGACGTAAGATGTATCATCACCCATATGCCCTCTAGATCACCCAGTCAGAGAACCTTGCAGGCTGGGGTGGTCAGAGGGATTTGGATAACTCAGGGTCCTCAAATAGATTCCATAGTTGCTAAGTAAGTCAATGTTCCTTCATCAGGAAAGGTCCTGTCATCTATACAAATCCAGATGGTCTCCCATGTTCTGACTCTTTTGCCAGGTTGGTGGTGTGAGTGAAAATGCTGGGATCTTCCCTCTTGTTGATGATGAAGCCCACGGTTGGCTCATGGATGCAGCTGGAAAGTTTCTAAAGACTCCACCTAAGGGACGTGACTTGCAAGCTGCAGATCAGACCTCGGGAGTTCCGGGTGTTGCTTTCAGTGGTGTATACAGGAGTCTCTCATATGGTTCTTCAAGGAAATGTGTGCCCAGCCCTTGGTGGCTGAGACCTGTGATGTTTCCGCACCGAGGGAAGCGGTCTACTCTCACCCTGCCCATGGGCAGCAGGGCAAGATGGGTGTTCTGCTGATCTTCATGGTAGTTAATTTTATGTGTCCACTTGGAGGATGTTTTTGGAGAGATGGGCATTCAGATTGGTGAACACTGAGTTTGGGTAAAGCAGATTGCCCTCCATAACGTCAGTGGGCCCCATCTAATCGATGGGAGGCCTAGACGGAGCAAAACGACCAGCGTCCCTGAGTCAGAGGGAGTTCTCGGGCAGGCTGCTTTCAGACTTCGTCTGCACCATCAGTTCCTGGTCTCCACCTGCCGCCCCACACTGCAGGTGTGGACTTGCAGCCTCTGTGATCACGTGAGCCACTTCTTTGTGGTCAATCTCTTTCTACATAAACACACAGACTATAGGTTCTGTTTCTCTACAGAACCCTGACCAATACAGATCTTTCCCCGAAATCTTTTCTCTCTCCAGCTCCACAGTGTTCTGCCTTCTCTGTCCTGAAGGCTGGATAGCTTGTGGCTGTTCTTCTCTGTCACCTCCCACTGGTGGCTGACCAGTCCCCAGGTGCTCCTGAGTCCACCTTTGAATGCCCCAGCCACGTCCACATCCCTTCGTTTGTGCTTCTGTTTCTCGGGCCTTAATAAATTCTTGGCTAAATCATTACAGATTCTTAACTGATCTCCTCGCTTCCAATTTAACCCCTTCCTTCTGTTCAGAGAGGTCTTCCCCAAACATGGCTTGCTTTGTGCCATCTCCCTACCTAAGCTGTTTCTCACTCTGGCCACAAATTACCATTCCGGTTCCCTTCCCTGGCCTTCTCCCTTCCCCACCCTGACTTATTTAGCCCTGTTCATCCTCACCACCTCCCTCAAGGGCCACCCACCCAATGGGATCTTGTCTTGCCTCCTCTGGTGGGTTTTCTGAACAAGCATGACTTGGGGATGTGATCAAAATATGACTCTGTTTTCTCCCCACTGTCCCTTCTCAGTGGGGATTTTCCCATGGTGGCTGGACTCTGTGACTCCACGGGTTCCCCTGAGGTAACAGAGGGTCCTGCAGCTTCTGCTGCAAACACTGTCTCCATCAGGAATGCAGATGCTGGCCTGGGTGACCCTCGGCACTCTGAATCTGACTGAAGTTAAAGTGTCTCCCTTCTCCACCAGGGCTGGCTGTGTGCCCCACGGGAGGGCATGGGGTCAGCTCACTTGCTTTGCCTGCTTCTCTTCCCTGCAGGTTGCTAGTTCTGGCTTCTGTCCCCTTCAAGGCTAAAGCCTGGAGAGAGAGAAAGAAAAAAGAGGTAAGAACAGCTTTACTTTTCACCCTAGTTAGCTCAGGCTGCCATTGCAGAATACCTTGGCCTGGGCGACTTAAACAACAGACATTTATTTCTCACAGTTCTGGAGGCTGGGCAGTCCCAGATCGAGGCGCCAGCATGGCCTGGTCTGGTGAGGGCTCTCTCCTCGGGTTGCAGACAGCCACCTTCTCACTGGATGCTCATGTGGTGGAAAGAGACAGAACAAACTCTCTGGTGTTTCTTTTCATGAAGGCACCAGCCCTATCACAAGGGCTCGTGCCTTCATGACCTCATCTAAACCTAATTACGTAACAAAGGCCCCCAGCTCCAAATACCATCACATTGGGGCTTAGGGCCTCAACATATGAATTCTGGGACCACAGTTCAGTCCCCATCAGTCATCAGTGACTCATGCCACTGTGAGGTGCTGTTAGCTCTCTGGGTCTGGCCTATTTCCAGAGCCATCTCTTTATCATGAAAATGTGTCTGCTGGTCCTTTAGGGGCTAGAGCCCTCATGAAGGGGTGATGCTCGCCTCACAGAGACCTCTGGTGGTATGACCTCTTGCAAAGTGTTCCCAAGACAAGCTCCAGCCTGTGGCTGCCTCTCTGGGTCCCTGACCCTGTGCCTTGGCTCCGGGCTCTCTCCCTTAGATTTCTCAGGCGTGGGCCAGACACAGGCCACTGCACCCCCCAGTGCAGGGGTCCTTGCCCGGCTCTCCCAAGTCTCTGTTCAAAGCCCCACTTCGAGGGAGAACCTCACAAACTAAATCCTCAAGGTCAGACTCTGAGGCCTTGCCCTATTTCTCAGTGGCCTCAAGGTCACACACAGCTGTGGTCATGCAGGCTGCACAGGATCTTGCTGGTCTCTGTGTCTGTCTCCTCCTGCTGTCTGGATTCCTCTGCAAGCCCTACGGCTGCCGTGTCGACCACATCTCTGCCTACTCTGAGTCAGGTGGCTCAGTGTCTCAAGAAAGACCACCACTGCTTTGTGCCAGACATCAGAAGGGTTAATTTTATACCTGGGATGTAGGTTTTGCCCTACTGAGTCCAGCTTTGGCCAAAGCCACCCAGCCCAAACACGGCCAGCAGAACCACAGGCAGGACGGGAGTGGGGCAGGCACTCCAGAACACGCCTCCTGCAGCTTAGGGCGAGATTTTAGTTTTCCTTATGTCCAGCTTGTTACTTCGCATAAAATAAGTACTCAGCTCAGTGAGAAGAATACATATCGCTTTTAAGAAAGGCACCATGTTTTCTTTCTTCTCTATGTGCCTACAGCACCTTGAGCATGTTTTATATGACGGAGGTGCTTAATAAATATTGTTGACTGATTCGCTAGGAAAAAGGTGGTCTAGACATGCCTTCTGGAAATGGCCAGTAATCCCCATTATTCCTTTTTGCAGTCAGTTGTCGTAGAATGGGCCTTTTGGCATTAATCCCGAAAGGGCAGTAAACAAAGATGGCTGTATAATTTTATTATCTCTGATCCTCCATCAGAACAGCCTTCCTCGCCTCCACCCGCATCTCCGCCTCATTGCTTCAGGGTTCAGCCCTCGTACAGCTGTTGGATCACACTAATAGCCCCCGATCTTTGTTCTGAACAATAACGTTTGTTTCCAGAATAATTGAATCTGGTGGGGACACAAAGGGTGTAGAACACGTTATAACACTTGCTGTGAAAAAGGGAAAATAAGGCATTTCCTTGATGGCATTTAGTTCAGGGAACACAATTCATCAGAGCTGTCTTTATCTACTTATGTTTTAGTGATTAAACGCTGGGGGAAAATCGCCTCAGACTTAAAATACGAGGAGCACTTCTGGCCAAGCCTGTCGGTTTAATTCAGATGTTAAATATTTCCAGAAGGGTCAAGTGCTCAAGGCCTGGATGTTTTGTCCTTTGAGTGAAACTAGCTCAAATAAAAAGGAGATAATCAGTAGCCCAACCTGGGATACACTTCAGCGTTGAAGGGGTTAGAGGTCCCAATTTTGCAGGAAACTCATGTTCCAGCTCTGGGGCTCTGAGAAAAGAATTTGAAATGTGGGTAATTTCATTATGTAAAAGGCAGCTTCGAAATATCCTTGTTCCTGGAAAATAGATGGTTTATTTAAGGTTGATTAAGTTGGAACTCTTTCAGCAACAGTTTCGTCCGTCTGCAATTTCCCCAACTTAGACAAGAGGACATTCCAGTGAAGGAGCCGGGCAGAGCCACAGCTCGGAGGAGGCCACGCCACGTTTCTCCGTGTCCTGTGCTAATCACCAGGAATAGGTGGGCATTGGTTGGCTTTCAAGTCTCAGGGACCAAACCCATAGTCCCTGCAGAGAATTCTGGTCTTTGGGGACACCCGTAGTTTTATATTATGAGGTTCACACCCAGAAGGTTCTTTATTTTCTCCCTGGTACCTCGCAACAATAGGATTGACCCTGTGACCCCTTCCGTAGGCGTGGTTCTCCAGACACTAACAGCAGGGCTTCCCACAAAATTATGCCTTTAAACATAGAGAGAAATCTTCCTCACACTGATGAGTCGATATGGCTTAATTATTATTAACCCAAATATCACATTTAAGTAGGTAAGATTTAGGCAATTACATTTTTATGTTCAACTTTCCGTATCAACTAGCTATAGTATACAGAGGTAACCGGAAATAACTCTATAAAATGGAACTCTTTATTAACTCAATTAAATATACACGTTAATCAGTTTTAGTGTAAACATAGTTAAAATGAACTATGCAATTGGGATACGATTTAAATAATTGTCTCCTTTATTTATTGGCTGTACTCACAGAACAAATTAGAAAGAAATAGGTAAATTGAAGTCAGAATGTAACTTAAACAAAACAAAACAAAACAGAACCACACACAAATACTCATACTTTAAAACAGCAAGTGACAGGGTTTTAAAACAGAATTTTCGAATGATTCGCTACTTCTCAGAACCCCTGGAATTGCAGGAGTGGTATTGCTTACTAAGATGTCGGGTGTTTGAGCTAACAGAGAAATACTCCAATTTAAAATTCAGTGGAGGTTTAAGGACTTGGCACTTAAGAATCTTAAAGCACGAGATAAAATCTGCCAAGGGTTTTTGCAGAGAAACAGCAGTCAATTTCCACAAGGGTTGTCTCTGGGAATTCCTTTTATTATCCACTTTGTGTCTCTTTATCCTTGCAAAAGTTTTAAGCCTAGGATGACCACATAGTTTATTGTCCCAGGCTGACCACTTCCCAGAGTGAAAGAGGAAGCTATTAATAATTAATCTGGGACAAGCGGCGTCCCCTGGGAGTCAGGAGTGGTCTTCCCGGAAATGAGGTACCAACGTAATCATGGCCTTTTCTTCCGTTGGTTCTACCTTGATTGTCCTGTTGTTTGCTTCAAGCGCTCTCTGAAATGTTCCTGTGGGTTTAAGACACATAAAGAATCAGTCCCAAAGAGGGATTGCACTGAGGAAGCCCTTGGTAGGCAGTCGAGCTCAGTCATTAAGGGGCACACAGGGACATGACACAGTCCTCAGTTTGGATCTTAGCATAGCCCCTTATTAGCTCTGTGACCTACAGCAAGTAATCTCACCTCCTGTGCTTTGATCTTCCTCATCTATAAATAGGGATTGTTATGAGGGTTAAAGGACATAACAAAGCACTTGGTGCCTTGTGGCATTATAGTGAGCTCTCAATAACTGTAGCTACTATAAAACCATGATTAAACATTTTAAAATAATGAATTTGATCAGGATTAAAAATAACAAAAGTGGGGCCTGACTTCTCCAAAGGCTGAGCTTTGCTGGTGCCTGGTAGAGTTGGCAGGAAGTACTGAAGTTGAAAAGGCTTTGTCATACTTTATTCAAGGTTAAAACTGTTTTTCCTTGGGAGGAACCACTTTAGAAGGGGAGTCAAGGAAAGATCCAGAGAAGTACTTGGCTTTTTGAGTGTCTTAGTCTGTTGTCTATTGCTTGTAACAGAATACCTGAAACTGGGTAATTTTTAAAGAAAAGGAATTTATTTCTTACAGTTATGAACACTAAGTCCAGGGTTGAGGGGCCACATCTGGTGAAGGCCTTCTTACTGGTGGGGACTCTGTAGAGTCCTGAGGTGGCGCAGGGCATCAGGTGGTGAGAGGCTGAGAGTGCCAACGTGCTGGCTCAGGCATCTCTTCCTCTTTTTAGAAAGCCACCAGTTCCCCTCCCATGATAACCCATTAATCCATTAACCCCTTAATCTATGAATGGATTAATCCATTCATGAGGGCTGACCCAATCACCTCTTAAAGGCCTCACCTCTCAGTACTGCCACCTTGGGGATTAAATTTCAACGTGAGTTTTGGAAGGGACAGATATTCAAACCATAGCACTGAGCTTTCTCAAATCTGGGCAGGCTCTGGTCTGCCCTTTCCTTGGTGACAGTTATGTATTCTGTAACAGCTGCTGCAAGGATGGATACCTTAATTTGCAACCCTTGCATGGGTGATGAAGTCCATTCACCTACACGGCTGGAATCCTTGCTTGAGCCACTCCAGGAAGTGGCGTGGACCCATTTTGCAGATGTTGACACTGAGGCCCACTCAGGACACAGGGGGAGCCAGGTGAAGAACTAGGACTGGCGCCAGATCTTACGACGTGAGATTGGGTTTCTTTTTCCTGCATCGCCCTGCTACTTTCTTTGAGGTTTAGCATGCAGCAAAATCAGAACAGCCACGAGGACAGGCGCATTCACAAGGGCTAAACTTGGAAACGTGGAGTGAGCGTGGGAGCCAGGGACACACACCAGCAGCCGTGTCATGCACTGGTATGCCTCCAGGCAGCCAACAAGGCCCAGATCTTCAGAGGCTCTGGTAATACTTTTTATTGAAACCATTCTTGGTTGCTCAAATGTAACAAATCAGAATGTTACAAAATCGTATCGACATCTAAGGTGTACAGGGCTATTTCTTTTTAAAAGAGGTGAAAGAAGAGTAACTTTGTTTCATCAGGGATTTCCACAGCATCCTCTGCCTTAAGCAGATGTCAAATACACACATGGATGGAACCAGACATTAATGCAAAAGACATACAGTGCTTCCGCTGGTGTGTCTCGTAACTGATACGCTGTGTGTGTGAGTGTGTGTGTGAGTGTGTGTGTGTGCACGTGCTCCTGTGCACGCACGCCCACGGCGGGGGGAGCTTGGAATCTGGAAAGGCCCTCCAGCTGTCTATCTGGATGTGAACGTCCACACTGGCCCACGCATATGTCAATTTAACAACACGATGCTCTGCACACGTGCATTTTGCTGCCCAACATCTTTGTTTCTCAGCCACTTGGTTTCAAACTTGGAAAAGCTGCATTCGATGTTGAAAGCTAAGTTCACACCATGCAGGGTATTTTAAAACCCAGCATCTGATGCCTGAAGTGTGAAAAAAAAAAACGAAACAAAAAAACCATCTTTTTAATCCTTTCTGTGGGCACCGAGTGCTGGGAAAGTTTTTCTTAACTAACGGGGGAGCTCACAGCATTGACAGGATGCCTGCGTCTCTCTGTCATGACAGGACACACATTGAAACGATCCAAAACATTTCGGCCAAAGAACAGTTTCATTAAAGCCTTGGTCTGGTATAAGAGTGTTCTAAATGTTTATGACAAATGATTTTCTGAGAAATGATTACTGAGAAATGATTTTCTGAGAAATGATTACTCAAATCCGATCGATAAAAATGGGTTTATTTGAATTTAAAAAATATGTACTTAGAAGGGACAGTTGAAGAATTTGGGACTAAAGGAAGAAAGGGCCGCACAGTGATGAAGAAGTGCAGGTTACTCACCAGAATGATCACGACGTGCCCAAGTTCCTTTGAACCCTCCGCTGGACCGGCCATGACTTTCTCAGAGTTGGCCCCCAAGGTGAGGCTGTTCCTTCCCAATTCTCCTTCCTTCCCCCTCTTCTTTTCCACATGTCTGCTCTGCATCCTAAGTTGAAGGTCCCCTTCCTGCTCCTGTTTCCTCTCCCCTTTATGAACCTCTTGCACTTCTGACTCCAGCTGGGCGTCTGCCCCAGAGGAACCAGCTGATGTGCTTGCGCGTCAATCCCTCGGCCTCCTGTTAAAATGCGGATTGTGATCAACAGGGCTGCATGGGCCTGTGCTTCTCCATTTCTAACCAGCCCCCAGGACCCCACATGGCGTAGTGAGACTCATTTGACACCCGTGTGGCACTTTGTTCCACAAGTCTTATTTTATAAGCATGTCTTCCAACCAGACTGTGGGCATCGATTGAGGAGAAAAGGATTCATGCCTGGTTCATTTTTGCTGCCCCCCCCCCATCTGTCCTACATAGCACAGTGCCTTTCCCATACAAGGGGCTAAAAGGTGGGAGTTTATAGAAGGAAGGCAGGGGGAGGCCCCCATGCTCAAACTATCTTACAGGAATTAACGTCTTATTCGCAGAGGTCAAATGTAGTTCCATGATGGGCTTCCACATGAAGGATGAATTTTTAGAGTTAGGGGTAGCTCAGAAAGTAGATTATTGAAACTAAGAATTATATATCCCAATGTCCTCTGTTGGGTGGGAGGCACGAGCCACACATGGTACCAGCTGAAGGCTTGTTCTGGGGCCGCAGCACAGCAGAGATGGCAGAAACGCACGGGCGCCTTCCCTAGTCCTCCACCTTCCAGGGTTCAGCCACCACCCAAGCTAGACCACAGGGGCAAAGGAGCAGTACCGTGGTGCCAGGACCTGTGGCCTTTCTGCTCCCTTTCCTTCTTCTAGAGCAGAAGTTGGAAAATTTTGTCTATGTTGGGCCAGACTATAAATATTTTAGGTTTTGGGGGCCATAAGGTCTCTGTTACACCGTCTCAATTTCGCTGTTGTAGTGAGAAAGCAGCCATAGACAATAAATGAATGAACATGGCTGTGTCTGAATAAAACTTTATTTACAAAACTAGGCAGTAGGCCAGTGTGGCAAATGGGCCATAGCTTTCCCGCCACTGCTCTGGAAGCTTTGGTGACAATAGCAGAGGCAAATAGGGGACAGATTCCTGAAGGTCTCTTCTGAGAAGGGCACTTCCTTGCTGTGCCCTTACTTAATACTCCATGGAGGGAGGTGGCCCTGCCCCATTTGGCATATGAGAACATGGAGGCTCCATCAGCCAAGTTGCCTGTAGTAGCACAGTTGGTAGGAGACGCAGGTGGGATTTGAATCCAGATCTACTGAGTCAGAATCCATCATTCTTTTTACACTTTCGTTTCCTTGCACTCGCCTTGGAGTACGGGCTCCTAGCTCACAGTGCCCACTCTGCCAGCGTAAGGTCACTCCACCAGCTCTGCAGGACTCCTAACCTGTCCCATGCTAACACGCATGGCAGGAAACTGTCTCTTACCCTACTCTTCTGCTTCTGAACAGGCAAAGTTCAAACAATGGTGCGTTACCTCGAAACGTGGAGAAACGGGGCTGGATTTTCTACAGCGGGCCTTTGTGCACAAGCCAGTGAAACACCAACAGAAAAAAAATAACCTTATCATAAATTAAAAGAACAATCTTTAGAAAATAGCTGAAATGTAAGGTTAATTGGAGCCAGAAATGTCAAATTAATGCAGCAATGCACGGGGGAGCCTGCCCTGGCCTTTGTGCACAGAATCCGCGCGCACGACGGAGGGAAGCGGGGAACGGCAGAATAGGGTTTTGGGGAATCCCCTGTCATATTAAACAGGCTTTGCAATTAATTTCTTGCTGCAATGTTATTTTCATTGGCCTATATTTTCTTTGACCTCTCACATTTTTTGAGCTACCAATCCAGGGCAAGTGGGATTTAGGACTGAAACAAAGCCCCACAAAACTGTTTTGACTTAAAATCAGTAGAAGTGTGATAAAACTACAGTGGGGTGGGTGAGTCGTTGGAGCGCCCTTGGGGTGAGTGGGGGTTCACAGGTCGGTCGGTGGAAGAGTCTGACTTGAAAAGCTTATTTCAATCCCGTTCAGGATGCCCAGGTCCCCACCTTGCAGGGAAGTCTTTGGATACCCAGGAGGAGGGCGGTGGCCTTACAGGCCAAGGTCTTTCACTCATTGAGTGCAAAACACAGGCGAGGCACCTTTTAAGAACATCACCTTATTTAATCTTCATAAAGGCCCTGTGAGGTACGTTCTATAATTATTGCCGTTTTCAGATGGGGAAATGGAGGCACGGCATGGTTACGTGCCTGGCCGAAGCCAAACGAGTAGTAAACATCCCAGGCTGGGATTTGAACCCAGGCCTTCCTGACCTCAGGAGCTGTGTGTTTAACCACATGTCATACTTTCTCCTCCTCGTGATGGCACCAAAGTCCACCTGGAAGTTCTGTAGGCCACACAATCACAATCAAATTCATTTTTATTTTTAGTTATGGTAAAATAACCTAAAAATGACCATTTAAGTCATCTGTAATAGTACAGCTCAGTGGCATTAAGCATATTCACACTGTTGTGCAACCATCCATCTCCAGAACTTTTCCTCTTGCAAAATTGAAACTCTGTGCCCATCCACAGCTCCCCCTTCGTCCCTAACCCACAGCTCCTGGCAACCACCATTCTACTTTCGACCTCTATGAATTTGACTACTCCGGGTACCACCACGTTGTATAATAGCATACGTCAGAATTTCCTTCCTTTTTAAGGATTAGTATTTCATTGCATGACTATACCACATTTTGCTTATCCATTCATCTGCCAATGGACATTTGGTTTGCTTCCACCTCTGTCTATTGTGAATAATCAATTTTAAAAGTTGGTATTGGGGTGTGACTATCAAGGGGTTGCAATAGGGAATTCCTGTGTGGTAATGGAATGTTCTGTGTCCTGATAGTGGTGGCAGTTATAGGAATCTATTCATGGGAACAAACTGCCTAGACATGCACACGCACGCACTCATACACATGCACATATTAAAAGTGTGTAAACACAGGTGAAAACTGAATAAAGTCTGTAGTATAGTTAATAGCATTGTACCTAAGTCAGCTCCCTGGTTTTGATACTGTTCTACTGTTCTGTATGAGGTCACTGTTAATATAGTTCCGTGCTATATAAGTGCACTGACTCACTTTTTTTTCTACAACTTCCTGTGAGTATATAATTATTTCAAAAGAAAATGTTAAGAAAATTGCACATATAAAAGAAAAGTTAGTAATCAGTTTGCTGAATCAGCTCAGCCACCAAAAGGGTGTCATACTGTGAGATATCAGAAGAGGACATCACCAGAAAATCTTTCAAGGTTTCCTGAATTATCAAAGACCATTCATTGCCACATTAGGAGAAAATTCCAAAGAAAATTTTTGTTCATCAGAAAAATGATCCCATGTCAGTAATGGCAGCAAGGGAGAAGGTTAGCACATTGTGTTTGGTATTTTCTTTGTGCGGAGGGAAGGATTTAGTGCTTTGGTTTTTGGGGTGCCCTGCATTCAGTGGGGCACAATGATCCTAGGTCATAGGTATTTTTATTGCATTTTATGTATGAGGAGATGGAAACTCAGAAGGGGTAAGTGACTGTCTAGTGTCACATAGTCAGTAACGAGCAAGATTGGCCTCATTTAATGGCAGGCTATTTGTCCTTTCACCCACATGTTCTGCTTTCCAGGTGGAACCAAGCTACAAGATCAGAGGGTGTGAATGTGGGGAGCGTTTGCCTGATCTAGTGTTGGTGATGAAACAAAATGAGGTGAATTCCCAGGTCCTCAGCGTGAAGATACTAACAGGTGTCTATGTTGAGATTTTTGAGGATCACATTGTCATTTAGAAAATGCCCAAGCAACCAATAAAAAGTAAGGTCCATTCCGGTATTGAGATTGATTTTTTTGCACACAGCATGTAAGTAAGAGAAAAAATGCTGTAGAAGTTTGCTACATTGGGCTTCATGAGAAAGAATATATGTATCTGAAAATTCTTTGGATAGACTTAGGGTAGGGAATTTGAAGGGACTGGTCTATTTGAAAGCTAGAAACATGAAATATGGGCATCATTGCTAAAATGTGCTGTACCTTTTTTGAAAAATGTTGGTTCTTAGAATTATTGGAATGCCTACAACTTAACACCACAGTAGTTCATGTTACTGGGTCCAGCCTCACTGTACATCACGCTGTGTCAAAGCATTGATCCATTGTCAGTCTAATTTGGAATAAAATGTCATATTAATTTAGAAATGTCACAGGGTACATGCATGACTTTTAAAGACCACTCCCAACTGTGTGCTCCTGGAAAACAAGAGAAATCTCCTTGCACTATAAACAATGCCTCCCGGCAGACCAGGAGGCCCTGCCAAGGGCAGATTGGAGAGCTGGCTTTCCCTCTTCCTCAGATGAAGAAAGTGAGCATTTATTTGACTTCATCAATTTTAATTTAACAACCTTGTAAGACAGATACTGTTTCCTCTACTTGGCCACTGAGGGAATCAAGACTCAGAGGAGGGCGGTTAACTTGCTGAGGGTTACAAACTATTAAGCAAAGCAGCCACGCTGGATCCTCCAATCTGATTCCATGTCTGGTTCTCACTCCCTATGCTATGATGAATTTTCTATCATTTAGCTCTTTAGGACAAATGATAAAGTCAGAGATTAGAAAATTCTGGCTTTATTACAAATTTCCATAGATTTAGTGTGTGTTGTGTCTGTGTGTGTGTGTATTTATACATACATCAGCATTACCACTGAATATATATAACGAAACTTGATCTTTGATATGCTAATTAATTTTTTGGAAATGTTCATGTCTCACACGAAATGCACAATTGCTGAAAATACAGTCAAACTGAAGAATGAGTTTGACTGTGTTTAGCCAACTCGTCAATTCATGATCTCTTAGGACGCATGAACTGTGATGTATAGAGAAGTGTATACAGCTGGCGTATTTCCAGCATTTTGGCCTCCATTGAGAATTTAGAATTTAGGGGTATCTTTCATCCTTTCTTGCCCTTCCCCACAATTCCCCGAGTTGTTTGTATTTTCCAAATGTGGAAAAGGTGGGGAGTACTGAGTTGTAATATGGGCAAATCCTTAATGGGCTGTGCCAACCAGGTGGCTAGTAGATGCACCGTTGTATTTCAGTGGTGTACGCATCAACTTACAGTTAAATATTTGCACGTGTACCTAATTGTCTATGCGAAATTGTTCCTGCCAAATAGAAGTCTGGTTGAGCCTTCAAAATAACTTGGCATCTAACGTGCATTAATATTTTAAACCATTGCTAACACTTGGTGCTATAGATCCAATTTTACTAATGTGTTTTTTTTAAAAACATCTCCCACTGCTGAGTGTAATTTTTGAATATTTGTAGCACGCCTAGAATGCTACTGTAGGGCTCTGAGAACCAAGAATTCTGATAGTGTACTCACAAGTGCCCAAATAACCAGTAGAAAAAAACCCCAAAATCCAGTTTAATCAACTGGTTGTTAACGTTTTTCTAAATGATGTCAAAAACTGGTTTGCCAGATACAGCTCCTGAGTGAACTTTGTGTGACTGCCTCAGACCATGGAGAGGGTCGGTCACTCAGCATAACGTGGGCTGATGAGGGCACTGCAGCGGTGATGCGGGCTTTAACCATGAATGAAGTCCCTCATCAGACCTGTACAGAGTGGCTGTCAGCTTCCCTGCTCTGTGTTGGAGCAGAGCAGTGTCCTCCCTGCAGGGGTTACAGGGCTGGGGCAGGTGGGGTCTGAGAGAGGGAGTATTTTGCCCTGCCTGAGGGGGTTGGAGCTCAGAGCCCAGAGCCAAACCCTTAGAAGGCATCCTGCAAGGAGGCAGGGAAGGGGTGAGGGAAGGGGCTGGGCAGAAGGAGCAGTCACGAGCCAGAGGGGGCAGAGCAGGAAGGCCAGAGCAGGCTTGGGGAATGCTGCCAGGTTGGCTTGGTGTCTGGCAGGTAGGGGCCATGGAAGGCAGGCGGGGGGTGGGGGATGAGGCTGGCAAAGACACAGGGACTGGAAATCATAAAAGAACTTGCAAGTGGAGCTAAGGACGGTGGACTTTCACCGGAGGGGATTTCCAGGAGCTGGGTGACGCACTTTGACAACCCACGGGCCATAAGCATTGACACTGGGAAAATCTCGCTAACTCCGCCCAAGGGCCTATTTAATACACCGCGATCCGCTGCCCAGAAGTAAATCACCCTCTCCCACCATACGGCACTGCTCCCAGGTCTTACTTCTGCAAAGATTGTGAGGTTACACAGATCTGGGAAATAATATTAGAAATTAGAATTCGAGAGCAACATTGGCACAGCTAAATGCCTGGACACTACAGTGGCCATCTACGCATTTCATTTAAAAAACATTTATTTTGTTGGTGGTTTCCCAGTCAGACAAAAGGTCTGGAGACATTTTTGGTTGTCACAACCAGAGTTGGGGTGCCACTGGCATCTGGTGGGTAGAAGCCAGGGGACCCTGCTAAACATCCTGCAGGGCAGAGAATTATCTGCCCAAAATGTCAAGGGTGCAAGGCTCCATCCCTGGCTTGGTACCTAGGAGCTTCTGGACACTGCACCCGTCACTGGGAATACAGAGATCAATCAGACTTGACTCATGCCCTTGAGAAGCGTGAGATGGACAGCAAGCGACAGGCTCGGAGACGCACAGCCAGAGGTCACTGAAGGTCACTGTGGGTTTCTCGAAGCAGGACCCTCCCGGCCCCCCTGAGTCTGTGCATCCAGGGACTGTGCCAAGGATTCTCCAAGACCACAGTGTTTACTTTGACTTTTCTTGTTTGGAAAACGAGCCTTGTCCTTCCTGCACTCCTGGGGCTGCTTTCCTTTCATCCTGCATAGAAAGTGGGACTGGTGAGGGGAAGTTGAAGTC
>NW_012144967.1:1433691-1435308 GCF_000956105.1 Propithecus coquereli
AGATAAAACCTAGATAAACAGCATTGCTTTGGGGTCTTCAATAAGCTTTAAGTGTGTAAAGGGGTCCTGAGTGCAGAAAGTTTAAGAATAACTATCCTAGTTATCATTTCTGATGCACCAATGGGTATCTTTGTGCCTTAAAAGCAATAATTTTTTGGAAGATATCCTTCAACTATAATGGACAAAAAATATATTCATACATAGTATTCTATACAACAATGAAAGTGGATAAACTACAGCTACACCAGTTCTATGTTGAGTGAAAGAACACAGACACAAAAGAATACGTATTATAGGTTTAAAAACTGGTAAAAATAAACGATAGTGTTAGGGGATGCATGCCTCAGTGGTAAAAATATGGATACCTTGCACTTTAGCACCACTATTGCCTTTGTGGGATGGGGTGAGGGCTGGGAAAGGGAAAGACAGAAGCTCCTAGAAGCTTCTTGGAGCTGGCAGTGCCTAACTCACGTATGCTGAGGCTTCATGCGTTTCTCTGTATGTGGGCCTGCTGGTTCCTATTGTCTTTGAGCGCTAAACCCACCCTTCTATACACCCGTTTTGATGCTGGGGCTGGGACTCTGGAAACCATATTCCCCTTTGCCAAATGGCTCTGTTACACATGGCCAGTAGGGGCCCCTGGAGAGAGACAGGAAGGTTGGAGGAGGAAGAAGGGATTTGTGGTTTCTGTTGGCTTTCTGTGCTTGTCAATGTCACTGTAGCCATGTGTTTCCACCCTGGCAGGTCCAGTCAATTTCAGTAGCAGCAGGCGATTCCCACTTGCAGTCTTCTTATGCTACTTGAAACCGCCTTGTTGCATCTTCTCTGAGGTTTGGCACCAGCTAGCAAGGCGGCCAGTCCTGGCGGAGCAGTGGCCTTTCTTCGAAGGTCTGAGTTCCACTTCTGCAGGATCCTTCCTTCGAGCTTCTACGTTTTAATATTCCCAATCTTTTTCCTTTAGCCCCGCAGCCCTATGGGTAGTAGCTGCTTCCTGCAGGTAGCTGCTTTTTATAGAAAACATTTGCAACATATTATTAACTAAAGTTTTAAATGGCACTGGCCTTTTTAATGTTGTTGTCATTTGCATACTATTACCAAATATTATAGACTGGAGGAACTGCTGAGGAATCTCATTTGGGAGGTGTTCTAGGTATTACCTCTGTGCGAACTCCATGTCTATCTTGTTCCTTTTTATTCTCAGTGATTTAGTGAACGCTTCTCTCTATATTAAATTTTCTCTATTAAATTAGTTGGTGTGCTTTCTGTCTCTTGACTGAACATTTATGATACAGAAAATGGTTCCAGGAATGACCCCAGGAAACAGATCCTTGAAGATGGGATTTTAGCAGGATTTGTTCCTTAGATTTGAATAAGGTGCTGAGAATGCGGTGGCATCATGAGTAATCAGTGTACCACCTGCAGTGGCATGTAAATGGAATGCTTACTGAAGCAAATGCAGGACTATCAAGTGCCTACTGCTTGGCTATTCAGGCTTATGGTGACTACAAGGACTGTGGGGTTGGGTGGCTCTTCCTCAGTGCCCTGGGGCACTTATAGAAAGAAAAAGGACAAACTCAGGTCTTTAAACTCTTGGTTCACATCTTGGTCAGAAAGCCA
>NW_012144967.1:1435358-1436077 GCF_000956105.1 Propithecus coquereli
CTGTCTGGATGCAAGTAAGGCTGGACCGGAGCTCTTGTTTCCCTTCTTTGCAATGGGCTTGCACCCGAGGCCATGAGCTGGGGTGCAGGGGCCCTCTGCTGAGCAGGTGCTTCTGGATTTGAACAGGGAACAAATCTGAGGCTGGGTCATTCTTGAAAAACACCCCTCCAACCTACAGGAGCCATCAGCTCCATCACACTTCCTGGATCGCATTATCTAAGTCCTTCCTTGGTTGAAGGGTCCAGTATTTGATCTTGAATCATTTAAAACTCACATGTCTATGCATTGTTTCAATCAGTACTCATAATAGTCCTCCAGCTAGTTATTTTTAGCTTCATGTCATATATGAGAAACTGAGACTTTTTAAGAGGTTCAGTAACTGGGCCAAGATCATCAAGTTATTCTCTGGCAGAGCTGGGCTGAATTCACTGGCGCCTTCTTCCTTCTCCCTCACTCCTTCCATGTGGATCTCTCCTCCTCTCCAGACACTCCTGCCTTTGGTGGAGCCCCAGGAATCACATGCACAGATCTGGGTTTCCACTCCTTCCTGGGTACACAGCTAAACTGTTTCTACCCAGGTCTCCCTTGTACCAGACCGTACAGTGAGTTTGCACCAGTGATACAGGAAAAAGTGATTTTTGCTGCTTTCAGTTCTGGCCCCTAAATGTCCTGTGTGATACAGACTCTTTGAATGCAGAAGATCCAGAGGGACTTTAAGA
>NW_012144967.1:1436347-1438238 GCF_000956105.1 Propithecus coquereli
CTGCATTCTGAGAAAGATTATGCTGGCTAACCCACAGGGCTCCCGCTGAGCGCAGTTGTAATTGGAATGTACTCTTTGCAAAGTTTATTGGGTCCTGGAGCGACTTGTTACTGAACTGGTCAATTAATCTATTATTATTATTTTTTAATGAGTTAGGGGATTTCCTTTAGCAGAAAATCACCAGGAAGCATGACCAAGTGCCCAGAGCTTGGGGAAAGGCCGGCCTTTCCTTCTAGAAAACCCTATTCAACAATTAAAGGAGGAAATGGATGCCTCCCGCTACAGGTGGCAAATTGGGCTGATCTGGGAACCAAAGAGGAAGGATTTATTCTGCTTGGAGGTGAGCACAGGGAGATCACCATGAAACCTGATTACTCAAGTGCAGCAGTTTGAATGTTCGGAAATAAAGCCGTGGAGTCTCCCTGCTGAGAGACAAATGATTTCTATTTAAAAACTTGCTTGTTCTGTGCAGTAACTCCCAATGTAGCAATAATTAATGATATCAGAAGGTTAAGAAAGACCTTCTGCTGGAATCCCTCTGCTCCAGGCGTGAAATTGGATTAAAGTGAAGATAAACTTAGACACTAAATCTGTGGAGGAAATCAGTAATTACGTGGAAATGCACACATTTTGAGCTATTTGAGTGAGCCAGGTTGCTGTTCTGTCACTACTCTTGTTCTAGGCACTTGAGACACGGCGGAAATGAACTGTCAGAAGAGGTCACTAAATGGGGCGCTGTGTCCACCTTAGTCCCGACTCTAGATTTAATTTTTTCCCCCAACTGAAGTTCTGTCAGCCTTTTAGATACACTCTGAGGCCAATACTGTTGGCTGCCTACCTAATATCTGTTTCCCCTTTTTCTTTATTAACATATTTTTTTTTTCAGGGAGACAATGCACAGCCCAAAGAATGCAATTTCCCAGGCATCTAGCAAGTGAGCATGGCCGCGTAACATGGTTTTGGCCAAAGAAATTTAAGTGGCAGCCTGCTGGTAGATCTTCTGGGAAAGCTATTTATTTTTTTTCTGATAAAAAGGGAGAGGATAAGCTGGCACATGCCTTTTGCCCTTTCTCTTTTGCCCTCCTTTCCCCTCTATTCCCTGCCTGGAACAGCAGTGGAAAGCCTGGAGCTTGGGCCGCCGCTTTGTAACCACTGGGATAACATTTCTGTCCTAAGGATGGTGGAGTCAGCAGCTGGAAGGAACCTGGCTCCTTCGTGATTTCCTTGGGCAAATGGGAAGGGGGGACTCTGCCATCAGGCATCTTAGCTGATCAAGTCCTAAGCCAAGAAGTTTAGATGTAGAATAAAATCCTTTTCTTGATTTTAGGCATAGAGCCAAAAGAAATAGGGTGTATTTGGGAGGACTCAGTGGGAGGCTTCCTGTCCTCCCAGGAGGTAGAAGACATGTGTCTGCCTCCTGGCCACTGAGACGATGAGCTGCGCCAGCTGTAGCACCTTCTCTGGGCATGGGAAGGAAAGAGGAGGTGTTGAAGTCTTCTGCTGCATGTGGCTGAGGGATGTGGCTCTTTTGGTCCCCTCTGGGACTCCTTGCTCACCCTCAGTGTGTCGCATGCCTGCCTCCAGGGCCCCAATCAGTTCTGTTTGCTTTGGATGGATTCTGAGTTGAACACCAGGCATCTTGGTATCAATGCCTTTAGATTAATAGAAAGTAAAAACAAAACAAAACAAAACAAAAAAAACCTTCAGTTCCTCTTCCTGCAAATATCTAAAGTTCACTGTCTAGACCGAGAGGACTGGATTTCCATTCACTAGCTCTCCTTGTTCTTAGCGTGCCACTGTCTGGATGCAAGTAAGGCTGGACCGGAGCTCTTGTTTCCCTTCTTTGCAATGGGCTTGCACCCGAGGCCATGAGCTGGGGTGCAGGGGCCCT
>NW_012144967.1:1440863-1443028 GCF_000956105.1 Propithecus coquereli
TACCTTTTATTTTATTTTTTTCTTGTCTTAATGCATTATCTAGGACTTCCAGTGCAATGTTAAAAAGCAGTGACGCTTTGAGCTCAGGAGTTCAAGGCTGCAGTGAGCTGTGATCACACCTCTGTACTCCAATGACTGGGTCCCTCCAGAGTTTTTAACTCTCAGATTTGTCCACATGGAGCCTTCAATAATTCATTAGTTATGGTTATGGATTTCTTATTCCAATATTGGTTCCCATGGAGGTTTCTGCTTGTGGCTTTCTGTTCTGGGAAGTTCTGATTTTCTATATCTGTCTGTTTATCTTTCCAACTTTTAAGGCATCAGTTTGCTCTGTGAACTCAGTTCTCTGATAGACCCAGGAAAAACGGTTGATTTTTCAGTTTTTTCAGATTGTTCAACTTTTTACTTCTTAACTCCTTATATGCCAGACTCAAAACCAGAGTTCAATCAGTTTATTTTTAAAAAGAGCTCTCTCATGTTTATTAAAGAATTAACATTTTATCAGTATTCCAGGGTTCTCCTTTCATTTTACTTCACTTTTTATTCTATGTTTCAGTTAAAATTTACTGTCTAAAATTTCCCCCAAGAAGGTTATTACACACTATCTGGATTGTTTTAAGTGAACAGTCCTATAAATTTGAACACTTATTTATTATTTAGGGCAGTAGAAGAAGGCTTCCCTTCTCCTGCTGTCAGCAGTAGGCTGCTTACACTTGAGATCAGAAGCTTAATTTTGAATAAATATTCCTCTCTGTGAATGCAGCAAATTTACTGACAGTTTCTGTTGAAATGGCTTCCATTTGGGGTGTGCTTTATGGCACCACGGCTCTTTCTTTTCCTTATATTTTAACTTTGCTTCTTCTAACATCATTGGAAGTGACCAGAGTTGGCAGCTCTTACATTATGCATCCAAGGAAATATTTTGGGGGCCTATTAATTCTCGACAACTTCAGTTGGCAAATGTAAAGTTTGGAAACAAATGAGTTTGGCGAGCAGCCAGGGCTGTCAAACCAGGCTCCTGTTCATTAGCAAGCGCGCACCTTTTGTGCTCCGAGGCGGTTCTACTTTGCAGATGGTTTCTTTATCTGAGTTTGTGGACGGCGCTGGGAGCTTGGGGGTTTGCTGAAGCAGGAATTCAGAAGCACAGAGTGTGGTATGAAAGGGAGGCACCACCGAGGGTTTTTGCGGAAGGGTCTTGATGTATTCTGCTTGCGCGTTGTTTCTCTTCCTGACTCTGAAGATTTGCATTTCAATTTCATGCATGGGGAAATACAGATCCAGAAAAACACCTTCCTCTTCCTTTTGGAATAGGAAGTCACATCCTGACACGTGTTGTGTCAGTGTCTTGCTTGTGGGCGGAGCCTTGGGAGTCTCAGCGACTCCACCCTTCCTGGCTCATCCTGTTTTTCCCGCCCAGCTGGCCACCGCCACCTTGGTCTCCACCTCCGGGGCTCCCATTGTCCAATCAGAAAATGGGAAAAGTTGCTGGATGTTCTGTCTCTCCCTCTCCTCATTTATTTATTTTTTTGTTTTCTAGATAGTAACTTCTATTTTCTTATCACAAAAGTATCATCTGTTTCCTGTAGAAATTGTGCAAAATGCACTTGGGAAGATGCCCTGGTTGAGTTTAAACTGGGATTCAGACCTGGCAAGTGCCTGCTCAGCAAGGGGGAGGACGTGCCTCCTTCCCACTGCCCTCCTGCCCATATGCCCACCCTGTCCTGTTAGCCCCGACAATTGATTTGAATGTGTTTATTATTAGTTTTATTTTTGCAGGGGGTAAGGTAGGAGGCTTGCAAAGGGAGAAGAGACACATGTATCAGTGCGTTTTAAACACTAGAACTTCCAAAACCCACCTGTCTTTCCTCCACAGAATTCCTGTTTAGGAATTACACTCACTTTTCTAGACCATCTTCCAAATCAGCAGTTTGTAAACGATGGTCCAAGGAGCCCTGAGGATCCACTAGACTCTTTCAGAGATCTGTAAGATCCTCCCTTTTCCAGTGACATTTCTGTGTGAGGCTGCATTTTCTTCATATACTTCAACCCAACAACGTATTGCAACAGATTGGAGGAAGAAGCAGACCCAATCATACAGCTGTCTTTTGTGAAGCCAGATGTTAAAGAGATTTGAAAAATATGCCCCTCTTCTCACTAGTTTCATT
>NW_012144967.1:1443078-1445696 GCF_000956105.1 Propithecus coquereli
TATTTTAAATCTTCCTAAGTACTGCGATGATAACATATGTAACAGTGCTGAGCACTGTACTGTGAGCCCAGTGAGCTCTATCAACAGCAGATAGATGTTTATTAATTGCGTAGACTTGGCTCCAGAATTTTGACAGAGGGTGGGGAAGTCCAGAGTTTAAGTTGCTTAATATTGTTTGGATAAGTGTGTGCTATCAGAAAATATATAATTTGAAAGGAAATGCAGCCAATAATATGCAAGTCAATCTGTCTTTTTTAAAAAATTGATAAACTTTATTTTTTAGAACAGTTTTAGATTCATAGCAACATCCAGTGGAAGGTACAGAGATTTCCCATGTAACCCCTGTCCCTGCCTCCCCAACCACACCCACTATTGACATCTCCCACCATAGTTGTAAATTTTTACAATTGATAAACCTACATTGACACATCTTTACTACCCAGAGGCCATAATTTACATCAGGATTCACTCTGAGTGTTTTACAATCTATGGGTTTGGACAAATGTATAGTGATGTGTCCACCATCACAGTATCATACAGAATAGTTTCAGTGCCCTAAAAATCCTCTGTGCTCTG
This sequence comes from Propithecus coquereli, assembly GCF_000956105.1. Taxonomy (NCBI): domain Eukaryota; kingdom Metazoa; phylum Chordata; class Mammalia; order Primates; family Indriidae; genus Propithecus; species Propithecus coquereli. The sequence goes on from NW_012144967.1 coordinate 1,443,655, forward strand.
CCTATTCATCCATTTCTCCCCCCAACTCCTATGGTTAGATTTTTCTTCTATATTATCTTCTAGGAGTTTTACAGTTTTATATTTTCATTTAGGTCTATGATCCATGTTGAGTTAATTTTTGTGAAGGGTGTAAGTCTGCCTAAATTCATATTTTTTTTGCATGTGAATATTTAGTTGTTACAGCACCATTTGTAGAAAAGATGATCTTTGCTCCATTGTATTGCCTTTGCTCTTTTGTCAAAGATCAATTTACCATATTTATATGGGCCTAATCCTGGGCTCTATGCGCTATTGATCTATGTGTCTATTCTTTCAGCAATACTACACTCTCTTAATTACTGTAGCTTTATTGAAAGTCTTGAAGTTGGGTAGAATCAGTCTTCTGACTTTGTTGTTCTCCTTCAATGTTGAGTTGGCTATTCTGGGTATTTTACCTCTACATATAGACTTTAAAATCAGTTTGTCAATATCCACAAAATAACTTGCTGGGATCTTTATTAGGTTTGCAATTGAGTCTATAAATTAAGTTGGGAAGAATTGACATGTTGACAATATTGGGTCTTCCTATCCATGAATATGGAATAATTCTCTATTTGTTTACTTTTTCTTTGATAACTTTCATCAGTGTTTTGTAGTTTTTCTCATATTTCTACATTTTTTAAAGATTTATACCTAAGTATTTCATTTTTGGGGTGCTAATATAAATAGCAATGTGTTTTTAATTTCACGTTCCACTTGGTTGTTGCTGGTATGAAGGGAAGCAATTGACTTTTTTATACAGCAACCTTGTATCCTGCAACCCTACTATAATTGCTTATTAGTTTCAGAAGATTTTTTTTGATAAATTCTTTCAGATTTTCCATATGGATGATCATGTCACCTGCAAATAAATACAGTTCTCTTTCTTCCTTCCCAATCTGTATACCTTTTATTTTATTTTTTTCTTGTCTTAATGCATTATCTAGGACTTCCAGTGCAATGTTAAAAAGCAGTGACGCTTTGAGCTCAGGAGTTCAAGGCTGCAGTGAGCTGTGATCACACCTCTGTACTCCAATGACTGGGTCCCTCCAGAGTTTTTAACTCTCAGATTTGTCCACATGGAGCCTTCAATAATTCATTAGTTATGGTTATGGATTTCTTATTCCAATATTGGTTCCCATGGAGGTTTCTGCTTGTGGCTTTCTGTTCTGGGAAGTTCTGATTTTCTATATCTGTCTGTTTATCTTTCCAACTTTTAAGGCATCAGTTTGCTCTGTGAACTCAGTTCTCTGATAGACCCAGGAAAAACGGTTGATTTTTCAGTTTTTTCAGATTGTTCAACTTTTTACTTCTTAACTCCTTATATGCCAGACTCAAAACCAGAGTTCAATCAGTTTATTTTTAAAAAGAGCTCTCTCATGTTTATTAAAGAATTAACATTTTATCAGTATTCCAGGGTTCTCCTTTCATTTTACTTCACTTTTTATTCTATGTTTCAGTTAAAATTTACTGTCTAAAATTTCCCCCAAGAAGGTTATTACACACTATCTGGATTGTTTTAAGTGAACAGTCCTATAAATTTGAACACTTATTTATTATTTAGGGCAGTAGAAGAAGGCTTCCCTTCTCCTGCTGTCAGCAGTAGGCTGCTTACACTTGAGATCAGAAGCTTAATTTTGAATAAATATTCCTCTCTGTGAATGCAGCAAATTTACTGACAGTTTCTGTTGAAATGGCTTCCATTTGGGGTGTGCTTTATGGCACCACGGCTCTTTCTTTTCCTTATATTTTAACTTTGCTTCTTCTAACATCATTGGAAGTGACCAGAGTTGGCAGCTCTTACATTATGCATCCAAGGAAATATTTTGGGGGCCTATTAATTCTCGACAACTTCAGTTGGCAAATGGAAAGTTTGGAAACAAATGAGTTTGGCGAGCAGCCAGGGCTGTCAAACCAGGCTCCTGTTCATTAGCAAGCGCGCACCTTTTGTGCTCCGAGGCGGTTCTACTTTGCAGATGGTTTCTTTATCTGAGTTTGTGGACGGCGCTGGGAGCTTGGGGGTT
>NW_012144967.1:1455926-1457979 GCF_000956105.1 Propithecus coquereli
GAGACTGGTGTCATAGAATGCACAGCATGTACTCTGGGGGCCTGGCGGACGTGTCACTGAGAAAGTGGACATTCTTCAGCAGCTTCGATCAGGAGGCACTGAGAGGTGGGCCGACTGCTGACCAGGACACACAGCTGTGAATTCAAGGGCTGTAGGTGGTGATAAAACCAGTGCTGCTGCCCAGGAGCCCTTGTGCACAGCCTCCAAACCCCAGGCTCTGGTTCCAGATCAACCTCTTCTCACGAGGACATCCCAGTGCTGTGTGCTCTGGAGCCAAGCACATTGGGGCTTCATTTCATGACTGCACGTTACCCTGGAGCTACATCAGAGAAGACTCAACTTGCAAGTCAGCTTTTGTGAGTTAGCCAGGGGGATGGTAGCACACCATTTTAATCACACACCATCCCGATTAACCAGAACCAGCAAATATGGCTGTCAGAACCTGTTAGAGACTGTCCTGTGTGAGAAAGGCTTTCTGAGCAAGAAGGAAGGTTCCCTCTCTTGTCTAGTTTTCGATGAAGCTTTTGGAAGAATTAAAGGCTTGGAATGGGCTTTCAAGTAATTAGACTGACTTCATACCCAGAGCAGGAATAAGCCTGCAAAATATCAAACCGCCGCTGAGAAGGAATGGGACGCGGCTTTCTATCCCCACTCTTGGATTTAAGCGTGGTTCCTTTCACTTTCCATAGACCTTAGGGCCTCCCTGAGTCTGTCTTAGCATCTGCCACTCTGTTCTGTTTTCATAAACTTTCTGGTCCACTTCTGCTGGGCTCTGAGCCAGCCGAGACATGCACCACAGTTTTCTATTGCCTGTTTCTGGCAACAAGTATGTGTCCGGTAAACCTTTTCCAGATGGGAAAATTTAATTTCTCTTTAATCTTCTTATCTTTCTGCACTGACAACATCCTACTGCATAGACCGACACGTGCACACACAGACATGCACTCTTTGAAGAAAGATGGGATAGAGGGGAACTGTTTAGAATTATGCTTTTCTGTTTTAGTTTTATATGGTAGGGCATCTCCCAGTGGTTACAATAAGATTCTAACTCATCTGAATTTTAAAGTATATACCAAATAGGATTGCTATTTTGTTTCAGAGGGAATATACTGGACAGATATGTCAGTACAAAGCCAGGTTCAAAAAACTCCAAAAAAGTCCCTCAGGAGATACTGAGAGGATTGGAATTTGCCAACTGACTAAGTAGGAGGAACTCTTGTTTCTGCTGGAAATAGTGCTCGGAGTATCCTCACGGCATACTTGGAGGAACGCTGAAAGTTTGGAATTGAACATCAGTGCAGAGAACTTTGCAGACTTCCTTATGTGTCCTTCCTTGGAGAGATTTTCCTATGCCATGGAGCCTGTGCCTTTGCAGATATTTTACTTGGGTGAAGATCCCCATGAAATAGATCAAAATCATGCACCATTGCTATCTTTGCTGTTGGTATCAAGCCTCTATTTTTTGTGCCCTTAATTTGTTAACCCATTGAATGCTCAGAACATGCTACACAGTGAACAGCGTTTATCCTCACCTTGCAGATTAGAGGACCAGGCTCAGTATGGAAGAGAGAAATGTCCCAATGTCTCCTAGAAAGTGAGTGAGAAGATTCCTTCAGGTCCCCACGGCCCTGTTACTTCTCAACCATCTCCCAGAGAGGAGCTTGGGCACCCTAAGGACAGTGGCTGTGGGTCTGAGAAAGGGTCCAAGGCACAGACTTGCAGAATATGGCAACTACAGGGAGGGCTGTTCCACTTTCTGTGGGAAGGATGAGGGTGGCTTCTCTCCTTCGTGGCCACCCCAAGCTTTTTGAGAACTGGAGAGTCCTTCCGGTCATGAAACCTGGGAAATTTGCCCAACCATCCGGGCCTCAGTTTCCCTCCTGATCATAAATCAGAACAAATAGTGCCTCCCCTAGGCATGCTGTGGGATTAAACAAAGCATTGAATGCAAAGAGTGGAGTAAATGGAGACTTTAAAAACAGCAGCAATTGTTCTTTCTGTTCATTCCGTTGGTGACACCATCTGAGCTAAGGTCGTGCAGGGCCCGAGGCTC
>NW_012144967.1:1458029-1459848 GCF_000956105.1 Propithecus coquereli
TGAGTAATCAGTGTACCACCTGCAGTGGCATGTAAATGGAATGCTTACTGAAGCAAATGCAGGACTATCAAGTGCCTACTGCTTGGCTATTCAGGCTTATGGTGACTACAAGGACTGTGGGGTTGGGTGGCTCTTCCTCAGTGCCCTGGGGCACTTATAGAAAGAAAAAGGACAAACTCAGGTCTTTAAACTCTTGGTTCACATCTTGGTCAGAAAGCCAAAGTGATCCCCTTAAATCTATTTTTTTCTTGTAGCTCCAGGGCTGACATTGCTGAAAATCAGACAAAAGACTTAATTTTGCAGGAGGCAGAATTGCAACCTAAAGTAAGTTCAAAGATATGGCAAGTCAATACATGATATTTATGGCATTTTTAGGGAAGGAATGGGACCCTGAGACCTGGTGTGGTGACATTTGGATGGATTCAGATAAAGCTGATAATTTTTTGGAGTCCTGAGTCACTTTGGTCCTTCCTTGCTGGTGGAAGAAACTTGCCACTGGTATGTGAGGAGACCAGGCTGGAAGACACCAGCCATCTTTTGTTGCTCAGCATGGTCTAGAGAACAAGTACAAAGTTGGATACCAGAAGAAATAGCTTATATCTTAAAAGAATTGCAAGATTTTGCTAATTTATATTACCAGAAACTTGGGGAATATGGATAGCATTGTATTTTAAGGATGTTAATCAAAAAAGACAGGATATCACATTGGATAGGACCAAACTTCTGTATGTACATAGTTGTACCTATCAGACAGCCTGGATTTAATGTTTGGCTGGAATGGGATCTGATGGTTTATTTGGTTTGGATGACTAAAGCTTGGACTCAGTGGGGATTACTTAATGAGGGTGAGATGTCAGAACTTCCTTGCCATAACATAGAGGAAGGGATCCAAAGGCTTAGGGAGACAGGAATGTTCAAGTGAATTTATTATCTGAAACCTTCACCTACCAACCCCCTTAGCTCTCCAATTACATCCCTCAAGAGGGCCCAGATCCTTCCCTTTGTTAGGGATCCGAGAAGCACAGCGGTGAGAGGAAGGCCGTATGGTCATGGGCGATGCTGCCAGGCAGGTGGACTCTGCGACTGCAATGGGGATGATGGGATCCCCGAGTAGCAGAGATCGAGTGGCAGCATTTAACACAGGGCCACACCGGGCCACGCAGGAATGGACAGCAGGGATGAGGGGTCAGCAGACCACTCTGCCCCACAGAGATCATGGTGTCCTTAGAAATGAAGCAGGCGGACAGCCTAATAAATGTTGCTTTGTTTATATAATGGGGGGAACTCTGGGCCTGGTAGCCAGGGGTGCCGCGGTGGACAGTCGCAGCCCCTCGCTCTAATCCCGCACCTATCTGGCTCTCAGACTGGAGCCCCTTGACTGAGTCCCCTTCAGGCTGCTGCACTGTCCCAAGTGTAGCTTATGAATCTTCCTCCGAGCTTTCCCCAGAGGAACATGGGGTCACTTATGACGGTGATGCTACACAGAGGAAAAAGAAATACCAAGACCTTCCAGGATTTTCTACTCTGAACTGATGCTAATTTCTGGGGACCCAAAATGCCGCTGGGATCCACCTGTTAGAGTGGGAGCTTATAGTGCTCAGGTAATAAATGGAGAATTGAGCCAAGCTCAACTCACAGCAGCTGCCGTGGGTCTGTGAACTCATGCTGTGGTTATCTCTCCATTTCCAGAATATAAAATCGGGATGTGCATACGTGGCAATAGGAACTTTCTGGCAGAATTCTTTAGCTGTTTATGGTAGGGAGTCCCTGGAACTTCCCCTCCCTACTGGGATAGTAAACCAAAAGCTATACCACGATC
>NW_012144967.1:1462938-1487381 GCF_000956105.1 Propithecus coquereli
GCCTCGGCCTCCCAGAGTGCTAGGATTACAGGCGTGAGCCACCGCGCCCGGCCACTCACCAAGTTTTAAGTTTAGCAACCCTTTTCCCCTTGTATAGTATTATATCCTATCTTAGTACCGATGTGCCTGTAAATATGGAAATATTTTCCTAGATTTACATGCGTATGGATAGAACATAGACAAAATGGATGGCAGTTTGCGCTTGTTCCACTCCTGCTCCACATCCAAACTGTATCACCTTCCTTCCTCTGTACTGCATCCTTTTCTAAGAGATTGTTTTGGGTAAGAGTTAAAAAGACACCGTTAATCTAATTTTGGGGGCAAGAGGTAAAAAGAGACAGTTTATGTAAGCTGTGCTGTAAGAGGCAGGAGAACTGATTGCAGGTCCAGCAGGTGTTTCATTCGGAAGGACTGAGATGACTCAGTTAGAGGAGCTCTCAGGAGCCCTCCCATCTGGTGGGCTGGGAACTGCGGGTCTTCCAGGAAGGGCAGAGGTGGGACAGAGCAGCACAAGGGGACTTCCCAACACTCCTCTGGGCAGGGATGGGAAAGGCAAAGGATTGAATTTTGTGTGTGGCCACTGTCCTCCTGTGGTAAGATTTCTTTCTGGCAATGGACTGTACCTTTGAGCACTTTTAGACATGGCTCCCACAGCTACGAGGCTACAAAGGCAATCTTACTATCTGTCTCCTTGTCTCTCTTTGTCACCTATGTATTTTTAAAAACGGACCCAAATAGGTTTCTCTTTCATTATCAAATTCTACTATTAAGAGGAGCGGATACACTGTAGACACATCAGTCATTTTTAAAGACGTTGACTGCACAAGCACATACTTCACCTTCAAATGTCACACACAAGAATGTCCTCCTGTCGGGGAGGGCTCAGAAGTTTCAGGTCCTCAGATCAGGCAAGAACACTACCTAGGAGAGGCGTCAGGGCTCTTAGCCACCATTTAGATCAGGGGCTTTTGGGTTGTGCTCTGTGGGACTCTATAAACAGGGGAAGATTTTATGTGGGCATTTATGCTGTATTAGGTTTCTAGGGTTTCTGTAACAAAGTACCACAAAATGGTTGACTCAGGAAAACAAAAATTTATTGTCTCACAATTCTGGAGGCCAGAAGTCTGAAATCAAGGTGTTGGTAGGGCTGTGTTCCCTCTGAAGGCACTGGGAGTTCAGAATGAGTTTGTGTGTGTATGTGTGTGTGTGTGTGTGTGTGTGTGTGTGTGTATAGGATCTGCTTCAGGCCTCTCTCCCAGCGTCTGGTAGCCTCAGGCTTACAGATGGCCATCTTCTCCCTGAATATCTTCACATCGACTTCCCTTTGTGCATGTCTCTGTGTCCAGATTTCCCCTTTTTAAAAGGACATCATCAGATTAGATTAGGGCTGAGGACTAAACCCTGATCTTTTCCTTTGCCCTAAAATTCCTTTCTAAGGGGGCCTGGTGAGTCACACCTACAAACGATAAAATCTCACTAAACAGGTTTCGTTGACCCAATATAATGTGGTTTACTTCCCAAACTGATTCCGGCATAGCATCACATGAAAGATAGAAGACCTTGTCTTAAATCCTTTCCGCTGACTCCTGGTCTGCTAGACAAAGCCTCACTCTTTCAGCCAACTGTCAACTAAAGAATCCCTAAACCCACCTATGACTTGTAAGCCCCTGCTTTGAGATGTCCCACCTTTTTGGGCCAAACCAATGTATGCCTTCCATGTATTGATTTATGATTTTACCTGTAATCCCTGTCTCCTTGAAATGTATAAAAGCAAACTGTAACCCAGCCACAGGGAGTCCACTTGCTCAAGGCTTTTTGGGCATGACTCCAGGCCATGGTCCTCCAATAGGGCTCAGAATAAACCTTTTTAAATTATTTTACAGAGTTTGGCTTCTTTTCTGTTGATGGGGTCCACTCCATTTTATTTGGCCACCCCTGTGGAGACCCAGTTTCTAAATAGGGTCTTCACGTACCTCACATTCTGAGGTACAGGAAGTTAGGACTATAACATATCTCTTTTGGAGGAGACACAGTTCAGCCTATAACAAATGTGTTAATACATTGGAGCTCTAGGTTAGATTTACTGGAAAAGTGGTTCACTGCTAAGTATTTTGAAAATCCATCATCTGAGAAGTGAAGAAACTGACATTCAGTGGGGCAGATGATTTGCTCAGGTTATAGAGCTAATGTGGCAGGTTTGGGACTTGAACCCAGCCCTTAGGACTCCTCCATGCGTTTTTACTACACAGCAGTAGCTGCCGTGGTAGTTGATAGGAAGTTCTGATTGTTAGCATGGTTGCTCAACTTACTTTATTCTTTCTAGTTTTTATTAGTCTTTTTCAAAAAATGTCCCTTTTAATTGGAGAATTTGACATCGACATTCTGTTGGTTGGAAAGAGCCTAAGGCGACATAAAGTAATTGTCTTTCATTAGAAGAGTTCAGAAGTACATTTGATGATCTCCATCACCTACTAAAAAATATTCATTTCTTCCTGGAATAATTCTGAAGTGAAAAGGTGGAAGACAATCCAACAGTTAATGACATGCAATCAATACTGAATAGGAAAAATACAATGCCGTTGTTGGGTTACTGATTCTTTGAGTTCTTTATTCCCTCTCACCTTTTCTCCCCCTGTTATCTGACAGGACTCGCTGACAGATGCTAACTTGAAGGATTCAGAACTTCTGGGAGAGTGCAAACCAGTCCGGAAATCCTGTGTAGTTTTGAGACTCTTGTGACAGGTGGGGAGTGTGTGGACACCTACAAAATGAAAGCAATTAGACAGTGAGATTCATCTGGTTAGACCGAGATCTATGTTATACTGTTTTGCATGAAAGGCAGCTAGAGATCTGTCCAGGAGGAGCTCCATCGCTTACTAGCCTGTGTGTTCTTGGGCAAGTTAACTAACCCCTTTGCCCTAGTTTCCTCATTTGTGAAATGGGAATAATGATACGGGGCTTTGTGAGATGATGATTTGGCTTGTACACGGAGAAAATTCTCACAGAATATTCACATTACTGTACCACACAGCCTCTATATATTCCCACAGCTGGACCTCAGCAATGTGGACATGCTGGTCTTTTGTTCGGGGCTCTGGGGACTTCTCAAATACCCATCCGTTACCAACTCACAGTGTATCCCTAGGTGGGGCTGCTTTAAGAGATTCCTGAGCTCACCCAGTATAAACTAATTTAATCAGATTCTATGGTATCTCACTGCCTCCCCATTGCATTGTTCTTCCCTCCCAGTTGGCAAAGTCCACGCACTCTGCATCTACAAATCATTTTCCTCTAGGAGGGTTCAAGCCCAGCAGATAATCACAAAACATCCTAAGTGACTTTTAGCCATGGGGAGAAGTAGAGCCAGAATGATGACATCCCCCACGATTAGAGCTCAATTGGGTGTGATGTAAGTCTGACATAAGATAGCTAAAATCTGGAGTCTGGGGTTAGGAAGGGATTTGAAACAGATTTTATTAGCAAGAAGTTTTCTCTCTCCTTCTCTCTCTCTCTCTCGTCCTCAATTCTTGTATCCATTCACCCATCCATCCATCTTTATTGAATCCGGTCATATGTTTTTCATCTACAAAGCAAGTTAGAATTTATTTATTTGTTAATTCAATTTGTTATGCAGTAAAATTGACCAAATCAATCCTTTTAGTTACATAGACCCAGCTAAAATATTAACACATTGTCCTAGTTTAAAGAAAATTTGAGTCTGTTTTTGTATTCCCATTTTTGATATATGATTCATTCTTACTGTTTATTATCATGCATAGGTACTTGTTATTAATGAAGATGGAGCTTACATGTAAATTCGAAGCTCCATTGGGTTCACGATAACTCTCCCATAGTCCTGTGTTCCTGCAGGCACTCACGATTGATTCTCCTTTTTGTTCAAGGCCAGAAGGAAAAGGAGCTTGCTTTGGTGTTGACTGGAACCATAAAATGGAGCACATGGGAAGAGCACATTGCTGCAATTACTATCTCTGCTATATTGGATATAGAATCCTCTTATTTCATGAGGCCTTCAAGCACTGATTTTTTAAAAAAATTCTTTTCTCTTTCATTTATGGAGAGTGCCTCAGGCATCCACTATAGGATAGGTGCTTAATAAATAATAATAACAGTTATTATGGAGCAGAAATCTGCTGATCCTCTCACATGAATGGAACCTTGAGAGCACTTTTCTATTACGTGGGAGGGTGTCTTTGTTTTAACACCACATATTGTAGCTGTTATTTCCATGCATCAGCATCCCGCTTATCCACAGGCGTCAGGATTTATGGTTATCACTGTGTCTGTTTTTCTGTCTCCTCCGTATTCCAAAGCTTCAGATTTTCTTCTTTCTACACTCTAAGAGTTCAGATAACAGCATAAAATGCATAATATATTTATGCCTCAGTAAATAATGTAGGAAGTGAATGAACCTCTGCATGTGATTAGACTCATTTTGTCTGTATTTTTCTCACTTGAAAAATTTCTGATCAGTTTCTTCTTTATCACTTTGGAAATAATAGAAAATGTGATTAAAGGCCTACACAGTCTGGGCTGTGTTCCCAGAACTGTTTTTATTTAGCGTCGCTGTATTTGGGTGATGAGATGTTTATGCCACTGCAATGAAGTTACCCTATATTCAGGAAGGATATTGCATTTAAGCCTCTTATCATATCTCCATTCGGGGGTTATTGAGGCAGGTTATTGTTTTTTGCTTTAAACCTTACACAAAGTATTTTGGATGAAAAGGTTTCAATAAGGATGACACATTTCCCACAATTTCATGAAATGAATACAATGTCATCTTTTCTTCATGACTTCATGTTATTATGCACCTATGTTGTAAAGTGTTGCAATGTCTTCAGAAATTATCAAGATGTTTTCACACTAAATGTCCCCCAGCTGCTTTCCTGAACTTCTGCTTGCTTCGTTGTTTCCTCCTGCGTTCTCAGGCTATTGTTAATTTCACTCTGCTGCTGTTTCTGTCTCTAGCGTTCCCCTCCCTCTCACCCCATACTTATAAATGTGAACTTTGAGATGGAAAAATATATAATCAACACTGTTGTTATTGTATGTTAAATAAGAATCAGTAAGCTAGGAATAAGGCATGTTTTTTTTTGGACTCCTCTGGGCAGTCAAATATGATTTATAAGATTGTTGCAGTAGGAAGAATGCATTTTCATGGCAAGCAAACTTTTAAAAAAAATTCATTTTGAATAAACTTTTTCAACAAAACCATTGTAAAGGAGTCGTGCTTGCATAGTATTTTTGTCTCCTTGAGTCCAGAGACCACCTGCATTTCTCGGGACAACCTTGTGTTCTGCTGAGCAGGATTTAGGAACTCTATAAGCAAAAAACCCATGAACTACATGGTCTATCTGTGAGAAGAGGTTAAATTTGGTAAAAAGAGAGGATAATAAATATACAGAAGTCAGGAAAAGTGATGCAAGACAATAGCTAATAAACATAACTTGTGATTACGTTGCACTTTATAATTTGTAAACAATATCTCATTGAATCTTCACGAAAATCTTGTAAAGGGATTTTTTTTTTTAATCCTAGTTTTACAGAAGAGTAAACTTAGGTCACATCCACCCCCCTTGTGAAGAGTGGCGTTAGGACTCCAGGCCCAGTTCTCTGACTCTCACTGGCAGCCTCTGTTGTCTGCAGAGAACAAGGAGGTCCTCCCTACCCACCTCCTGGCTTGTTAACACAGGTCTCGTTGTTCAATCCAAGCATTTGTATTAAGGGCACCTTTAAGCAAAGTCCAACCCTTTGGCCTTGCCTGCGACTTTCCTGGGCCTTTAGTAGAAACCTATCAACAGCAGAGTGTTCGAGCCTGTATGCCTGATGGCTTGCTCTATTGAGAGAACATTTGGGGTAGACCATCCCAACCTCCCTACTGTCCCAATCAGCCAAAAAAAAAAAAAAAATTTATAAGCCTATAAGCTGCAGCTAAGGTCACATCTATTGTGGTTATATGTGTGGACTGATAGTGGCTTTTCCCCCTGCATTAATCGATAAAGTCTCTGGCTTCTTTGTCCTGGGTGTCAGGAAATGTGGGCTCCCTTCGCAGGCCCTGGTTCCTGGCAAGGGGGAGAGACCCTAGTAGGTGGATGGAGGGGTGAGGATGGGCGAACTTCTCTAGACTATCCTGTTGTTGACAAGGCCAGCCAATGCTTCCACCCCGTCCCCAATGCACTCTTGTTTCTACCTGAGGTTCTAGGTCGCAGGCTGTCCTGGGGTAGTTTTCCGAGGTTTTTCCCCTCTCACCCGCCTTTCTTCTTCCGGCTCCTCTGCTGAGTTGGGATCCAGTCCAGCTGCTGCTGCTGCACTGGGTCCCGCGTGGTGCCTTGGTGTCCTGGGCAGTCATTTCCACCCTGGGCCTCTGACATCATCTGCTCCGACCAGAGGGTTCCCCCGGCTGGGGACCCGCCAGACATCTCCAGCCCTCTAGGAGGAGCACTGTTGATCTCAGTCTGCACGCTTTCCATGCTTCCAGGTTCACTTCCTGGAAAGGTGAAGAGGGAGGGGACGGTTGAAACGTAAGCCTCACAACAAGCCAAACCACAGGGTGGCCATTTCCCTTGGTTTGAATTGGCAACAAACAAACCTTCCACTTCCCCCTAAGATATACTTTATGCCACAAATACTCCAACACATGTCTTTTTACATCCAAAAGCTAGTGCTTAGGCTGACTGGGGAACTAGTGCTTGCCATAGGGAGGGGCATTCCCATTCCAGACCACTGAAAATGCCAGTTCATTCTCCTCTTCATTATGGCGAGGCTTCCGACGTCCCTCGGATTAGCTTTATGTGTCGAGGGAGTTTCGTGCTCTCCGTTTATATAATAGAATTTGTTCTGTCAGAATGAATGTGTTAATTATGGGCTTCTATAAATTGTGCTTCTGTGCACTGCACGGTGAGAAAAGTATGACACAAAAGTAACTCGATGAGTTCTACTCCCTCCTGCACGTTAATGGGGGAGCTCGCGGAAGTCAGGCGCTGTCCCCTGCCACCGGGACCATCCCAATCCCGTCGGCACAGCAGCTGAGACAGAAGTGTGAGGCGGATACAATCAGCGGATTGCCTGTGCCCGTTTGAAACATTTGCTCAGGGAGTGCTGCATTTGAATCGGTTTCTCTGCCAGAGTTGTTAGAAGTGGTCAGAAGTTCAAACGCAGTCAGCCTTGATTCATGTGTTACTTGTTTGGTTATTGAGAACCTGGAGGGAGGAGGGGATGATTAAAATGCAAGTGCAGCTTGAAATGGCGGCAAGAGCACCTGCATCAGAGCCAGACAGAGCTGGGCTTGAATCTCGGTTCTACACCTTCTAAAAGGTAAGATTCCGGGTGAGCTCCCAGTTACCTCGTTCATAAAATGCGTGATAATTCTGTCTATCTTTTAGGGTTTTTGGTGTTATAAATCGCCTTGTTTAGTGTCTGGTATATGGTACTCGCCTTGCATTAATTTGTAATTATGCTAGATTTCTACAGATTCCAGCTGCAGGAATGACGCAAGCATGCCATTGTTGCCTCCTTGCTTGACCGATTGAGACAGTCTCACTCTGTCTCCCAGGGTGGAACGGTGTGGCACCATCGTGGCTCACCTCAAACTTACACTGGCTATTTAAACCAAGAGGAGATTATTCAAACCTGAAGAGACAGGAGAACGCTTACCTGGGTACGTGTACATTTTTCTGCTACCCAAGGAGAAAGTACGAGGTCTGTCTGGAAAGTAACCAGCCGCTCTTAATATAATGACAACGGTTAGCACAACATTGATGTAACCTGGCAGCCAAGGAGAGTGGACTAGAATGCGCATGCGTGAACAATGACCTCTTCACTGCACTAGTCAGTGGGGCGCTAGACGCCATTGAGTGCGCATGTGTACTGTGTGGCCGTCACATTTAAAATGGCTGAGTGAGTAGAGCCACGAGTCTGCGTCAAATTTTGCGTTAAGCTTGAGCATTTCTCCACAGAAAATATTCGAATGATTCAGAAGGCCTCCAGGGACGATGCAATGAGTACAGTGCAAACAAAAGTTTGGTACAAACGCTTCAAGGACGGTTGAGAATCTGTTGAAAGTGGTCCACATTCTGGAAGGCCTGAGACAAGCAGAACACCTGAGAATGTTGAACGTGTACGGGCTGCAGTCAACAAAGATCAGTGACCGACAGTGTGAGAACTAGGAGTGATTGGAGGATTCCAAAAACTACTGCGTCCTAGATTTCGATGCAGGATCTTGGCATGAAATGTGTAGTGGCAAAATGCGTCCCACAACTTCTGCTACCAGAGCAGAAGGAACATCGTGCTGCATTTGCTAATGACTTGCTTCAAACCACTACCAGTGAACCAGATTTCCTCGAGAAGGTTATAACCAGAGATGAATTGTGGATCTACAGCTATGACCCAGAAACAAAGGCCCAATGGAAGTCACCTGGAAGTCACCTGGTTCTCTGTGCTCGAAGAAGGCGTGGCAAAGTTGCTGCAAGATAGAGACCATGTTAACTGTGTTTTTCTTATGGGGAAGGTGTTGTCCATCACGAGTATCCTCCTCCAGGCCAAACAATCAATAAGGAGTACTACCTCAATGTTCTTCGTCGGTTGAGAGATGCAATGCGACAAAAACAGCTGAAGCTATGGGCAACTGGTGATTGGCAGCTTCATCACGACAACGTGCCTACCCAGGCATCACATCTCGTGCAGTTTTTTGGCAAAACATCAAATCACCCAAGTGACTCAGCTCCCCTACAGCCCAGATTTGGCATCCTGTGACTTCAGGCTTTTCCCAAAACTAAAATTGCCTTTGAAAGGAAAGAGATTTCAGACCATTGGTGAGATTCAGGAAAGTACGACGAGGCAGCTGATGGAGATTCCAGCAAAGGATTTTGAAGAGTGTTTTGAACAGTGGAGGAGATGCTGGGAGAACTGTGTGAGGTCCCAAGGTGTCTACTTTGAAAGGGACTGAGGTATCATTGTCCTACGTACAACGTTTCTTGTATCTTGTATCTTCTTCAATAAATGTCTCTATTTTTCACATTATATGGCTGGATACCTTCCGAACAGACCTCGTATATTAAGTGCACTTTCTCTGAACATCTCAGTGTAGTATGAGTAAATTTGCAACTCCACTAGGTATCGAAGCTTGGTATGCAAAACACTACTTTAACTTCGTTTAAGAACAATGTTATATTTCATTCACTTCAGTGGAATTGTTTCTCTCTGTTTCTCATGCTACTGTTGTGATATCTAAAATGTTTGTGTGTACCTCTAACAGGTGTTAGAGGTTGGCTATGACTCTGTAAGATTTTCTCTTTCTCATTGGTTTTCTGCAGTTTGAATGTGATATGCCTAGGTGTAGTAATTTTGGTATTTATCCTGCCTGGTGTTCCCTGGGATTCCTGACTGTGGTCGGTGCCTGTCCTTATATTGGAAAGTTCTAAGCTGCCATTACTTCAAATATTTCTTCTGTTCTGTTCTTTTCTCTCCTTTTGGTATCTCAATTATGTTTTTTTACACCTTTTAAAATTGTCCCACAAAAAAAAATGGTGAACTAATACCTCTTGTAATAACCTGGATGGAACTGGAGACTGTTCTTCTAAGCAAAGTATCACAAAAATGGGAAAACAAACACCACATCTACTCACCATTAAATTGGAACTAATTGGTCAACACTTATGTGCACCTATGGAAATAACATTCATCAGAAATCAAGCAGGTGGGAGGGGGGAGGAAGGGATGGGTAAATTCACACCTAACGGGTACAATGCACACTATCTGGGGGCTGGGCACACTTAAAACTTTGGCTCAAATGGCACAAATGCAATTTTTGTAACCAAAATGTTTGTAACCCTATAATATTCTGAAATTAAAAAAATAAAATTGTCCCACAGTTCTTTAATATTTGATGTTCCTTTTTTCCCCCATTATTTTTCCTCTTTGCATTTCAGTTTGGGAAATTTCTGTTGACATATTTCCAAGCTCACCGATTCTTTCCTTGGCCACATCCAGTCTACTGATATACCCATCAAAGAAATTTTTTATTTCTGTTACAATGTTTTTGATTCCTAGCATTTCTTTTCAATTCTTTCTTAGAGTTTCCATCTCTCTGCTTATATTAGCCATCTGTTCTTGCATATTGGTTACTTTTTTGCTTATAGCCTTTACTGTATTAATCATAGTTATTTTTAATTTCTGGTCTGGTAAGTCCAAAATTTTTGCCATATATGAGTCTGGTTCTAATGCTTATTTTTCTTCTTTAGTATGTGCTTTCCTTCTCTTTTGTCATGTCTAGTAATTTTTTGTTGAAGGCTGGACATGTTGTATTGGGTAATAGGACTGAGTTGAATAGGACTTTGGTGTGCGGTTGTATGCTAATCAAGCCAGGAGTTGAATTTTGTTTAATGTTTGCTGTAGTTGTAGGTGCCAGAGGCTTTAAGTTCCTCCAGAGTCCTTGTTTATGTGTCCCCTGTTGACTTTGGGCTTCTCTAAGTACTGGTCCTCAGAGAGAGTCCACATGTTGCAGCTCAGCTATAATCCACTGATGTATACTGGAGCCCAGTTAGTGTGTTAAATGTGGGTGAGGGGAAGTCGTCTATAATCTCATGATTAAATCTCAGCCTTTCCATGGGTCTGTGTCTCTGGGCTGTGACCTTCACAGGTGTTTTCCCAGTGGTATATGTGTACTCCCACCCCACCCCCACCACCCCTTCTCCCCGCTTAGGTGAGACAGGAAGTCTGCAGGGGCTAGAGTGGGAGGAATGCCCTTTCCCCAGCTGGAATGAGGCTCTGGCAAAGCCATTTTTCTTGAAGAGTAGACCTTTGTTCAGGAGAACACTACCCTAGGCCTATTTCACAATGGTTACCCTTCCATGCCACGGCCAGAGCCACGTGGGAATCTTTCCCAGATCTACGCTGTGAGAGCCTGGTGGCAAAACTCATAGTGTGGGGGCTACCCCCGGACTACAGCCCTAGGACGTTCTCACTCTCGCACTGCTACACTCAGCCTCCAGCAACTTGTCAAAATTGCCATTTAAGTGTTCCAACCAGTTTACAGCATCAGGGGCTTCTGTTCCAGGTGAGCAGCTTTCAGCTGGGACTCTTTGGATCACCTGTATCTCTAGATTTCATGGTGGCGGTTTACTCTGAAAGCTCATTTTTCTGATGGGTCCAAGAAAGTTGTTGATTTTCAGTTTGTTCCAACTTTTTGTTGTTGTAAGAAGGGGAGCGATGGCTTCCAAGCTGTTTACATGTTAGAGCTGAAACCAGAAAGAAGTCTGTTTGGGGCCCACCTGTCTTGACTGTGAGCTGCTGAAGTCTGGAGACCGGGTCCATCACTGTGGTCCAGAGTAGCCTGCAGGCAACACACACAACTAGTCTCAACCACTTGGTGGTTTTCAATCCAGGTTACTAATCTTAATCACTGTGGGGCTTTTAAAATCTGTAGCTGTCTAGCCTTATTCCGGAAGATTCTGCATGAGTGGGTCTGACAAAGACCCAGGCATCTGTGGGTTTAAAAATCTCCCAAGGCATTTCTGACAGACACAATGTAGGGGACTCGGGATGATGGCTGTAGATTCAACACGTCTCATGCAGAAAAAGGAAAATATTTTGGCTTCCTTTCTCTTGTTCAGCCTTCCCACCATCCCCCAGAAAATTGCATCACCTAGGGTTGGGAATAATGTTGGAGAACCAAAGAGTTACATTAGGAATAAATGAAATAGAGATTGTTATATAATATTTAATAGTCAGGGTCCAGTCAAGAAAACGGAGAAACAGAAACCACACCAGTTATTTCAGTAGGAATACTTTAATATGGGGATAAAAAATGCTGGAGGACTGAAAAAGCAAAGCACCGTCTCTGAAGTAATAGAGAGGCAACAAGTACAAGAAGCAACGACCACGACCAGGAGTTATCAGAACATAGGAGCTCAGAGATGGGGCCCTGCAGACCTGGACTCAGACCTTGGAGGAGGAGGTCAGGTGGCTGCTAATGGAACTTCAGGGGCGTGCAGGTGGGGTGTCATGAAGCTGGGACTCAGACCACCTGGGAGAGGTTGTGTGCTGCCAGTTTGTGAAGGGAGAAAAAGCTGGAGATGGAACCAGTTACTGCCGCCACCAGGTGAAGTGCCAGGGCCAGGGCATCACTGCTGGGAACAGTGATGGAGCCAGTCCTTCATCCCTCCTCTACCCTGCAATCTCCTCTATCGCCCACTCCCGGCAGAGCCAACAGGGCAACTGGCAAAGGAGAAATGGGGTTTGCACAGTCCCAGCCCCAGCATCGCAGAGTAGAGCAGGACTTCAGATAACGTTGTTTTGTTCAATGTCATTTCTTATAAAGTCGACGAGAAAAGAAATCGATTCCTGGCTGGGGCCAGTCTGGGTGGTTTGCATGTTCTTCCCATGTCTGCGTGGGTTTTCTCCAGGTACTCTGGGTTTCTCCCACATACCAAAGCTGTGCACGTTAGGTGAGTTGTCTGCACGGTCCCAGTGTGAGTGAGTATTGGGGAGTGTCAGCACATCCTGTGGTGGGATGGCATCTTGTCCAGGGCTGTTCCCACCTTGCACCCTGAGCTGCTGGGACAAGCTTGGGCCACCCAGTACCTTCAACTGAATGAACAGGGTTGGAATGAATGAAGACAAGTGATTATAAAATAAAGATTCATCAAGTCTACAATAATCTTACCAATGCAGGACAATAAATGATATGGTCCAAAACTGAGCACTCAGGAAGCCCACCGAAGTTGTGGTTGTTTCTTTTGGGACATGCGCAGTGTTAGGATGTGCTGCTTACAGTTTTTGCCATGCAACATTTATTCCTCGATTTAACCCACCACCATCATTGCCACTCACTGATTCATCGGAAATGGGGTAAATGATTATCTTACTGTTTTCACTAATGTTTCTTAAACGTATGTAGAGCTCACATTTATTTCAATGCTTAATATTAGAAGTGTTTTGAGTCTTTCGTTAGAAGTTCGGTGATGTTTTTGTCACCAGAAATATGCCATAGGAACTTAACTCTTGTTTACATCAATTAGCATCGTAAAATTGGTTTCCTTACATTTTGCTTCACTTAAAGTTGCAGTTTGCAGGGACCTATCTACGATGTAAAGTGAGGACTTACCATATAGTATAGAAGCGCGGATCAGGAACTGGGAGGTAATAGTTTACTAACCAGAGCAAGTTGCATTCAGAGAGTTAAAACTATTAGTCTAACTCATAACAGATGAGATTGGAGGTCCACAAAGTTACCCTAAAGAAAGTGAATATCTCTGAGCATAGTGAGGCTGGACTGGACATTGATTTGAATGTATTTACTTATCTTAAAGGGGGCCAGTCAGTACTGGAGGTTTAGAGAAAGGAGCTGCTTATGGAGGCAGATGTTAGCTGGTCCTTCGTCCTCATCCTAGATTAATTGGTTGCAAGGGACAGAGGCCCACTTGAACCATAAGAGGTTGGTTTCCCGTTTGGATAAGAGGGTGATTGACAGATGACGTGTACGGCAGGGAGGGGATCAGTTCTCAGGATCTGGCTGTGGACTGGGAGGCAGGAATTTAGGGTGATGCCCTCTGCTAAGGCTCTTTCCCTGACAGGGTAGAGTGCCTCAAGCACTTCACCTGAGCTAGTACATGTCTTGGTTCTGATTTCATGTTTTTCAAGTCCCTTTCCCATTGTAATTTGATTTTCTATTCTCTCCCAAAGGAAGAGAATCTTGTAGCATGGCTAAGAAGTAGTCATGCCAGGGCCATTACTCCATAGGCATTGGGTTTATACCTTAGTCTCTATTAATTTGATTATGGTGAGTCTGCCCTTGAGAGATAAAATATGAGGGCTACAAAATCAGGACTCTGTGACTTTAAGGCTGAAGGGTATAACACTGCTCTGTGGTGAATTATTCAGGGGCTATGTCACCCCATTCTCTCCCAGAAATGTTCCAAACTCACAATATATCTTTTCCAACTTTTTTGTGGATTGAATTAGTTATTTAAGTCTATGAAGGAAGAAGGAGTTCTTAAATATATCTTTGTTTGTCCTTGGCAGGCATAGTTTATTTTATGTCTCTAAGTCCAGGTTTTGATATTACCCATGCACTGCCCACTGCCTCAGTTTGAGGAAGGATGGAGCTTTTTCCCAGGCAGTCTGCACTTCTATTCAGCCCTGACTGAGTAAAATCACATCATGCATAGTGGAATCACCTTGGATGAACACCTAACTTACTCAAGTTCAACTCTGTGAGCTCCTTACAAGAGGAAAATGATAATTTCAGTGGTATTATCAAGAAGAGAAAGATGCATCACTGGAAGACACACAGGATTAGTCTTCATTCCTCACAGTTCATCAGATATTCAATTTTATGCAAACACAATAACGTCCTGGGTGGTGTGTATCAAACCACGTGCACTGAGATGCAACAAAGGCTTAGATCGAGGGCTCTGGAGCCAGACTTCCAGTGTTTAGATCCTAGCTCCACCATTTAGTGGTTTGTGTGACCTTGAGTGAGTATAACGTAATTTCTCTGTGCCTCAGTTTCCCACATCTATAAAATGGAGCTAGCATTCATACCTACTTCTTAAGCTTAGGATAGCCCTGGCACATAGCAAGCTCTCACTAAATCCTAGGTATTGTCTTGATTATTGTTGCTCAACTTAACAAGCTACTTCAGGGATGTTCAAGGGCAACTTTGGCACCACATGATTTTCCCGTGACTTGCTGACTTTATAAATCTCATGGGGCTTACCTATAGAAAGCAGGACCTGTAGGACTTCTCCCCTGGGAACATCTCCAAAGTTGTCTTCTCAGGGGGCTCAGGAATTATGATCTTCTTCCAGCTCTGTGGGAAGGAGGGCCACACTCCTGTCTAGGCCCCCTGACCTCCTCATGGCTCACCTAACCTTGATGGAAACTTCCAGCAAAGCATTTCTGCAGAGCGATCCATAAAGCATGACCTACAGCTATATTAAACCTACAAAAATCAACCTCCAACAGTGAGAAACAGTTTTATATGATGAAGTAGTGATTACATTTTCTAATGACTGCTCAAAGTATTTTGTAATCTATAGGGAATATATTTCATAGCTCCCAGGAGGCCTCCTGGCTCCCCTATTTGTCATTCTAAGCTTTAAGCGGAGCCCAGAATCGGAGGCGAGCAATCCTGGCGTACGTCATCCCTTTGGAGCTTGGTCTAGGCAACATCCGCATAATTAACCCAGATTTAAGGACTCTGCCCATGATGAGGCTGTTTGTCTTCAGCAACGAAAAGGAAACATTGCATGAATTACACGTTGGACCCCCTCACACTCCCTCCAAGTTTCTTTTTTAAAAAATTGGGCCATATTTTTTCAAACTCCAAGTGAAGTGCTAGCATTTTCCATTTCCCTGCAAGAAAGTTTTTTTCTGTTAAAAAGTTGAGAGATGTAGATCCTTTGCAACATCTTCAGAGGGGTTTATGGTGACATGAAGTGGGCCCTGTTCTAACATTCTTCATAAAAAGAGCTTCCTGATCAGAGACCTTTGAGCTCTTTTTCCTGCCTATTCGTCGAACCTGGCTGGGGCTTCCAAGGCAAGGGGTTCTGGCTTGAAGTTCAAACCCCAAGTACAAGATTTTATAGTTTTTATAAAGGAAGCGCAGTGTCCCTTCCTTTAACGTGCTGTTGCTAATTATGAAGAAAATGCTCTGCATCTAGATTCTAATAAGGTGTAGAAAAGATGGGAGGACAACAGAAAATGTAAATGCAGGATTTACTGGGCCTGTTTCAGGGCTGGGGCAGTGTTGGACGGGGAAGTGATTTGTTAATTGATCTCAAGGAGGGGGGTCACTGGCTGCTGTTGGGAATGAGGGTGTGAAGGTTATTTCCTCTTTCAAAAATATGCCCTGGATCCCAAAGATTTCTATTCAAAATATAAGCTAGAATGAATATTGTAATATAGGACATGAACTGTTATGGTGAAAGGGATTTATACACAAATAAGAATATGTACACACAGTACACGTTCATACATGTGTGTTTGTGTGCACGCACACACGCACACACGGCTGCCCCAGTGTCAAGTTTGTTGCTGCGCGTGTGTGTTTCATCAAAGGAGCACAGATTTGCAGCCTGGGCTATTAATTCCAGTGACTTGCCGCCTCGGGGGCAGCAGTGGAATGGGAAAGAGCAGGGTCACCTGCTCTCCGAGCGACGTTCACTGCATCTGAAAGGTCATGTCATGTTTCCCGGCAATTGACTCAATGGGTTTGGATTCTGCAACGTAAGGTCGTGCCGTTTCCACTCTGCTTGTGTTTCCTGGGGAACACGCCTTCCGGTTGTTTTCACATTGACCTCATTACCCAACCCCGGGGAAGAACCTGGCAACGAAAACCAACCCCCGCAACCCACCCAAGGCCCCCCCGAACCCGCGGAACCAACCCCTCCTCCCCGGGCCAGCGTGGGCAGGCGTGGCTGTCTCTCCCTTGTCTCGGAAAGCCCTGATCCCTCGGCCTCCCCAGCAAAGACCGACTGGGTATCACTGAACAAAGATTACGGGAGCGCCGGGATGTGGTGGAGGGGCTGGGGGTGATTTCTCCCATTTATGGGAGGGCGGAGAATGAAGAGGAGAGACAAGAAAGAGACACCCGGCCCCTGGTCTCTGATCTTTGATGCGTGAACGCAGGGATCTGACCAAGACCAATATAAAATTTCCAAAATTCCCCAACACCTTTTCAGAGTGAGTATTTTCTAATCGGTTCTGGAAGCTCATTTTGAGCAATGAGAAAGTGATTGTCTTGAAGCCACCCTCTCTGTATACTTCCTGCCTATAAAAATATCTCCCGGGTCACTTTCAAGGCACTTGCGACACTTTCAGAAACAAGATTGTTGCAGCCCTGGGAAGTGGACTCCACTGCAGCTAAAATACTCAATGAACTCCAAGTTTTAGTTCTCCAAACTTTTGAGGACTTGAGCATGAATCAGTGGCCAAGTGCCTCTCTCATTTGAACCCTAGAAAGCCAGCTGGAGTGGGATGGGGCTGGTTTTTGGGCGTGTAAGGACCTAGTCCCACCATGGCTAGATCCCTAGTGTTGTGACCGTGGGCGAGTTATTTGAAATCTCAGGGCCCGTCAAATGGAGATCACGACCCCTACCCTTATTATAAGGTTAAATGAGTCACACCTAGGGAGTAATTAATTAAGGCTAATTTGAGTCATTTAAGCCTGTGTTTCTGGTTTTCACTGTTGCGTTATTTCATTCACCGCCGATTGTTTGCCGAAGCTAGGAGGAAAAAAACTGAAGTCCGATGTGGAGACTAAGAAAATTCCGAACTATGAAGGTCAATCAGTAGAATCATTTCACTCAGGAAGCTGTCAAGACACTAGCACTAGAGATATTCAAGGAAAAATTGGATGTAATACTTAGGGAAATAGTATGGGAAGACTTTTTGCCCTTGTGTACAGACTTGTATACACGAGTCTGAAGGAGATGACCCGGCAGCCGATCTATAAATAAAATGCTTTTTTGTTGTCTGAAATTTTGGGTGCTTTGGGCATAGTGGGATGTATCGGGCACTTTGAAAAGTGATAATACAACAAGCATCGCAGGCGAGTGGAGGCCCGATGTTTCTCTTCATCACAAAAACTATATTCGGAATGGGAGGCCCATTCTAAAATGCAAACCTGACCAGCTCACTCACTCTAGTCTTAGAGTAGATGAGGCTGCTCTTTATAAGCATGTGCACTGCTTCGGCACTAGGGAGGTTCATTTCTTTATTTACTCTTGCGCAGTAGTCTGAGGCAGCCGTGCCTGGCTGGTGGGAAGCTTTCTTCTACGTGGTGATTCAGAAATCCAAGCTCCTGTCATCTTGTGGTTCCACTGTCTCCTACCTGCATGAGCTGGTCATCGTCTGCATGAGCTGGTAGAAGGGAAAAGGATGCCTAGGAGGGACAGCTGCCTCTTAAAAGCATAAAAGCCTCTGCCAGAACAGGCGCCGACTTCCTTTTTGTATTCATATTCCACTGACGAGGACTCAGCCGCAGGCCACAGCCACCACCCCGGGCAGCTGGGTTGCCCAGGAAGAAGAGGAGGAGGTGGCCCCCAATGGTCAGCTGGGAGTCTTGCCACACTCTGTTTCTTAAAGTCCTTCTACAGATCCCCCGCTGCTCCGAGACTGGGGCATTCTCACCACGCAGAGCAAAGTCGCAATCTGTCATCTTTGAGTCTGTCCCTGTGCTTACACCCATTGCCAGTTCTGCCCGCAGGCCTAGGGAGCATCAGTGCAATCCCGATGGAGAGGGCCAGAGAAACTGTTCTCCGGTGACGTCCAATCTGTGCAGTGACGTTTCCGTGAAGAGCTGGCGCACCTTCAGAAGGCCCCGAGTGGACAGGCAGCACGGAAGGGGCTAATTTCGACGCTGGCATCCCGCGGATGGGTTGCCTGGGGAGACACAGAGAAGGAAGGTGCCCGCCCTGCGGAAGGCGAGCTGAGCCCTTTTCTCCGCGGGCGCTGCTAACAAGGCTCCTCTTGATCGCCGGCCTCTGCCGTGTGGCTCCCACCCGCACGGCGAGCCTGACTTGTATACACGGCCCGCGAGTCCCCAGGGCCCAGTTGCATGGAAACGTGCGCAGGTGTCATAATTAGCCGTTTCCTGCCAAAACCCCACAAATAAGTACAATCCTCAAGACACAACCCTCTGGAATCTTTCACGGAATTGTTTGCAGACCAAATAATATTCATCTGTAACCTGTTTAATTACCCACGCCGTATTTTTAACTGCCCTAGACTTGCTGGTACAAATTTTACAGAGAGTCGGATGTGAGCGCAGTTAATAGCAGGAGGCCTCCAGCCGCCACGCGGAGCTCCGCAAAGCCGAGACCGACGCTGCTCTGCCCACAGACCGGTCCGGTGGCGCAGGGTCGCAGTTTCCTGTTCTACTCCTTGCCCGTCAAGACCAATAAACATGTCATGAAGTGACCAGAAACATGTGAATTTGGAAAGGCAAACATTGACATTGAGCACAATGTTTCAGTGGTCTGAGCCACTTCTGTCTCCAATGAGGGGAAGTTAAGGCGCTGGATTGTTTAAGGGGCAAAACTCCCTTAAACACCCAGCTTTCTGCCTCCAGGCATTCCCTGCACATGTCAGAAAATATATGAACTCAACATTTTCCCTTCTAAAAAAAAATCAGATTTCATGTTAAAATCTAAATGATGCTTACTGTCCAGGCAATGGCTTGGGCTTGGATTATGCATGCTAATGGCATAGATGAAGCCCCCTGCCCTGCAACCCCCACCCCGGTCAGCAGGGTGTCCAGGGAGCCAGAGTGCATTTTGCACTGCAAGAAAGACGCTTGCTAGGGTCCCTATCACGTGGTCTGCCAAGATGTTTAGAGGCCACATTGTTGGGTAAGCAATTGCTCAGGTTACCTGGCGATTTATGCAAACGCATTTTCATCACAGAGTTTGTTTGTGTGTAGATGTAGCCACGGCCTCTTCATTCAGAGGGTCGCAGCTCCCATCTGGTTTGGAGTTCGAAAATCGTAGTATGTACTGTTAGCCCTTGCCCCAGGCTGAAGGCTGCACAAAGGCTGTTCTTGGGCAAATGCAAACACAACTACGTGGTTAGATGCGAAAATTCAGATGAGAAAGTACTGTATGAAATACAATGTTGGGAATATCAGGAGTGAACAGATGTGAGAGGAATGGAGAAATAGTAATTTTCTTTCCTCTATTTGTATAGTGTGTGTGTGTGTGTGTGTGTGTGGGTGGGTGTGTGTCTGTGTGAGAAAGAGACACAGAGATGCTGTGTGACATTCATTTGAACAAATCTTTATTTTTTAAAAAATTCAAAATAAACATGTATTGTTTTTCTTATTATTGTAAATAAAGTTTCAATGAACATCTTCCCGTAAATGACTTCTTTTAAGTCATCTATTAGCATAAAAGAGGTGACTGGCCAAGAGTCACTCATTAGCGTAAGAGGGGTCCACCAGGAATAGCGATGACACTGCTGTCACTCTGGAAATTCCAAGGGTTTAGAAATGCAAAGGCTGCTCTTTGGGTGACGTTAATGCTCCACTACACAGGGGCCTGGCAGGCAGCCTCTGCTCTGGCTCCCTCTGATCCCCACCTCCTGGTAGTCACACCTTGTGCAATCCCCTCCCAGGCTGGACCTAGTGACTCATTTCTAGCAAACAGGACACTGGAAATGTCATGGGCTATCACTTCTGGGATTAGGTTACAGGGACTCTGGCTTCCTTTCTCACTGCTCCTCCTCCTCCTCTCTTGCTTCATGCATTCATGAAGCCACTGCCTTGCTGTGAGCATCTCTATGGAGGCCCATGTGGAAGGAAGTGGAGGAGGCCTCTGGCCAACCATCAGGAGAAACTGAGGCCCTCCGTCCAACAGCCCGTGTGGCACTGAATCCTGCCAACTGCGTGTGTGAGCTTGGGGGCAGACCCACACTCAGTCAGGTCTTGAGCTGAGACCCCACACTCTGCTGACACCTTGACTGCAATCTTATGGGAGACCCTGGGCTCCAGATACCCTGCTAAGTGGTGGCCGGAGTCTTGACCCAGACAGACTACGATACTGTAAATGTTTGCTGTTTCAAGTCACTAAGTTTTGGGATTTTTTAAACATAGCAACAGATAAAATAACACATCACCCTATTCTTTGCTGACACTTTCCTCTAGGAAATCTGCCTGCCCATATACTGCAGAAATAGCTTCCAGATCATGGGCTGAAAGATGGATTATGAATACAATATCTAAATTTAGATATGTCTTTTATGGCTGTTCATATGAGCTTTGGCTGCATAAAACGTTCACCTTATTTTATTTCCCTTGAAGACATTCTTATTTACCTCTTACTATTTTCCTTGGAACTGGTTAATATAAGATTAATATAGTTGGTAGATTTTAAATTTTATTAATTCTTTTTAAACAAAGCAGACAACATCTATCCATTGTTATTTAAAGACCAACTGGGAGAAGGTAATGGAAACTCTGTTTAGGTTTATTTTTATTACACATTAGGTTTATTTCCCCAAAATTGAATATATATCAAACTAGTGGGGGATTGGGCTATTAAAATGCTACTTGTAGAGAATCTTTTTAAAAATGTGAATACTCAACCCTAAAGTTATGTTTTTGTTGAAAGTTATTATTGTAGAATTTGAATTTTCTTGGCACTAAGCCATGGGCAGTTGTAAAGCCTACACCTGTCAATTTGCTCCCTAGTAGATACTTTCATTTAGCGACCACTTGTTTCTCTGTGGATAAATTCAATTATAAATTACAATCGAATTGACTTTTTCATAGCATCCTTCACTCTCCAAGTATCTAAAGCCCTCTGTGGATTGTAAAGTAATTACAGTGCTCAAAGGACAGTTTAATAATTGTGTCCATGAACACAGACTCCCTCTATATTCAAGAAGGGCTCATTCCCAGCCGGGAACATTAAATTGGATTTTATGGAGACTGGGGACTGTTGGCCCAGACAGCTGGGCGATCCCCTGTGCTATTTTGAAAAGTATCCTGGGATCTCTAATTTCCACCTGGATAGTCAGGGAGGTGAGAGAATGATTTTTGCTGGGTGTGACCTTGCGTTCCACTTGGGGTCTTGGACCAGGTGACCTTGCACCCCAGAGGTGAGATGTGCAGTATGGTCGATTATATAACCTCTTAATTATTTTGACTGAATCCCAACTGTATTCTCGTGGTCGGTTCTCTCCCAAGTGAGTTCAGATGGTGGCCAAGAAGAAATACTAGAAAGTTCTCAGAGAGCCATTTCATAAGAATGTTTTAATTGGTTTGTACCTGATGGTGTTTTGCTGTTGTTGCTTTTTAATAATTTTCTTTTCATTCTGTGGTGTCATTCATGTAATACGCATGTGACAAACACTCAAGGTTATTTGATTTTGTGCCACAGTTTTCCTTGGGTGCCTCTAAAATGGAGGCTTTCTGTCTTCCTGCTTTTGTTCCTTTTCACGTGTTAGCTTGGCACAGCTGGCTGAGTGATTAAGTGATTGCTGCATCTTTTGCACCTCACTCCAGAGGCTTTGGTAGAAAAAGGTGCTAATTAAGTTGAAACTGTTGGCCCTGTTGTCTACCTGGGCTCCAGGAAGCAAAAGACCTCAGTGTGTGTGTGTGTGTGTGTGTGTGTGTGTATGTGTGTGTGTGTGTGTGTGTCCCGTTTTCAGCTTTATGAGGAATCGTTACCAGTGAGAATTGTTTTAGAGCTTATAAACACAACAAATTCTTCACACTATTTATGAGGCTGAATAAAAAGCCACTCGAAGGTAGGTTGGCAGTTCGACTAAATGTCATTCAGTTTGTGGTGACTGTAATTCTACAGTCTGCAATGATGTATCTGAATATTTTCTGTATTTAAAGAGAAATAACTGCATTCTAAGAACAGTTGTCATCTTCCTCCCTCACCTGACCCTGTAGATATCAGGAACGGGGATTAACACATTTAGGAGTAGTAGAAAGTGCTACTTCATCAGTGTCTAAAATGTGAGGCAAATTCGCGCCCCTGCCTGGACTTGCGGGCTCACTCACCGGGTTGTGATCACCAGGCCTCTCCTGGGAATTGGTTCCCAGGCACTGACTGCATTTCTCCCGAAGCTGAAGTACTTAGCTTTGCTTCCATGCCTTTTAATCTAATTTGCAGCTTCAGCAGATTTCTAAAGTACACCACTTGATATCTTTCACAGCTCAAGGTAAATTCTGCACCATGAGTTTATAGAAGTTTTTTCTTTTACCTGGGGTGAGAACGTACCTTTTTCTAGTGCTATTTTTTTTTTTTCCTGGGATACATTTTATCTGTTTACACGAATTCCATTTTTCTTGCTATGGTTAAAAAAGAAAAATCACCCAAGCTGTCTACATAGGTGTTAAACTTTTGGTTGTGATTTCCTTGAAGTTAGTCGGAACCGGAATGTTTTCATCTCTTTATCCTGAATGCCTCACACCTCACCTAGCACAGAGTGGGCATTCAGCGAACAGTTCTTACTGACGCAGTCATGGATAAGTTCTGTCAAACAACTGGTTGAATTACTTTTACACACTTAGTTTGCTCATTGACTGAATTAACCTACTCCTGGGTTGTTTGGGGCATCGAGGGATATTTATACATTCCTGGAGAATGTGGAATCACCTTGGCTAACAGTGTTTGTTGCGGGTGTTTGATTGAAAGGGGCCCAGTGAATCACGGTTGAATTCTGCTTGGGCACAGGTCATTTTCCACCAGCAAACTTGTAAGAGCTTTTTTGGTAACGAACGTGAAAATTTCAGCTCTGAATGACATCCAGAAACTCTCCTGCCTCAAATGCACAAAATGCTTTGAGGGAATCTAAGAGGAGAGTTGGTCTTTCATCTCTCACCTCCAGCAGGAGGACGCTTGCAATCTCTTCTGAAAGGATGGTCTCTGTATGAAACGGTGGAAGGACAGAAGCCTCGGCCAACCTGTTTGTGCTTGGCGACAGGGAGGGAGCGTAGAGCCTAGGGGAGGACCTGTCTTTCTAATGAATGACGGTGAAATAATAAAGACATACCATCCATGCTACTTTTGGCAGAAACCAGAAACATCCTTGTGAAAGTTAAAGGGAAAAGAAAAACATGTTCTTTGCAGGGAGGGAGGTAACGGGGGACAGGAGGTGGTGACATAAAGAGTGGTTTAATGTGTCTAGTTGTAGCCCCTAAGGCTTTTACCCGACCCTGTCATTGTCCCAACACCTTCTCTGGGGCTGACAGTCTTGGTAATTGATGGGTTGGTGGGGGCTCTTTTCTGCAAACACATTAAGGCAGGAGGGAATACTCCAGCCCCCCGCCTCCCCACAGCCTGGCACGGGGGACCCAGAGGCGAACAGATACAGGACTGGGCGATGTCGGCGGGGAGAAGGGATCGATTCTGTCAAACAAACTGCCCAGCTACTGTCAGGCGCCGAGACCTTTCACCTGCTCCTTGGAGTCATTAAAACTCCCAAATCTCTTTGCAGGCCTTTTCTATTAGACACATACTCTCATGTTTTGATTTTTTGCTCCCAAAGTCATTTTTTTTTATAATTACCTGCATTGAACCACGCTTACCATCTGTGGCAAATGATTTATTAGTCTTGGTTTCTACCCATGCCGAGCGGGGCGGGATTGATCTGGCTGGTGACACACACGGCGGGCGCACCGACGGGGGTGTGTGGGGCCTCAATGTCAAGAAGAAACTTGTGGTGGAGCTGACGTGCACGTGGGGACCCCGGGTTTGGTGTTCAGTCGGCACACTGTGACATTGCAAAAGTGGAGTCTCAAGTCAGGGCGCGTAACGCCAGGCGGAAAAGGCAGAGAAGGAAGAAGGAGAAGCTCGGAATGTTTCTCTGTAAACTTATGTTTTCAGGGCTGATTTTCTTTGTTAGCTCAATTATCAAATTGCAGCTCAGCCCCCTGGATGCATCTTCTCAGAGACTCACCTGTCCTCCTG
>NW_012144967.1:1489491-1492405 GCF_000956105.1 Propithecus coquereli
ATTATTTTTAAAATTGGTATGGAATTGTATGTATTTATGGTGCATGGCATGATGTTTTGAAATATGTATATATTGAGGAATGACTAAATCAAGCTAATTAACATATATATTACCTCACATACTTATCATTTATTTATGGTGAGAACACTTAAAATCTATTCTCTTAGCAATGTTCAAGAACAAAATATATTGCTATTAAGTATAGTCACCAGGATATATAATAGATCTCCTAAATGTTTTCTTCCTGTCTAACTGAAATTTTATATCTTCTGACCAACGTCACATCACCCCATCACCCCTTTGCCTCAGGCCCTGGCAACCACTGTTCTACTCTCTGCTTCTCTGAGTTTGACTTTTTTGGATTCCATGTATGAGCGAGATCGTGTGGCATTTTGTCTTTTTGTGCTTGGCATATTTCACTTGTGAGAAAAATAATGAATACTTGTCCTAAGGTCCCAACTGACTTCCTCCAAACCCCTAAAACTCAGACATTTTCATTATAATCTACTAACGATTTGTGTGTAGCACAAAGTGCTTAAAATATTGTTTATCTCATTTTTTAAACACTTAATTAATTCATTGGTGGGTATCCTTGTGTGTACAGTAACTATAGGAATTATTTTCCTTCTACGCTTTGTCAAACATATACTCTAATATAAATGATCAATGAACTAATATGTTAAAGACACAAAAATACAAAAAATAGTGAAATTAAAAAAATGACTCCTTACAAATTGAATTCGTACAGATTGACGGTGAGTGAGATTTGGAGGTGAGAGAAGGGAGAGGGAACTCTTGTCACCATTGTTGCCTGTGATATACTTCGAAGGTACAATGACTCGTTGGTCCATCCCCAGTAAAAGTGACTGGAACATTGTCTTCATTATCCCCAGCAGCAGAAGGAATGTCCTCTGTCAACAACAAAGTGTTGATTGCAAAATTTTCATTCTTCGTATCTTCTTTAATGGATAGTGACAGACAGCTCCTATATAATCGTCGGTATAGGGTTATGATTCAAATGCCATGTCATAGACAACGCTTTCCCCCAATACGGCTCTAAAGGGCACTACATTTGTTGAAATAATACATCAAAGAGAGTTTTAGCTTAATACCTTCTTCATAATTTCCTCCAAAAATAGCATTAGCCTCTCTTGAAAGGATTTCTGTACAGGTACATTTTCTTGTTTTCTGAAATGTACATATAAGATGCCATCTGTATATTTTTAAAAAGCAGGTAGTTTTATCAACATAAAAACTTGCTTTGTGGTTGACCACCTTGGGGAGGGTGGCTGGCTGCAGCGTCACTATGAGCAGCAGCTGCTCTAGACCTGTGATCTTGAAAGTATTCAATCTCTCATATTTCATTCTTTCTTGTCTTTCTCCAACCATCCAGGCCTTGGTTTGAAACTCAACTTCCCCATTGAATTCTCTCTCCCTTTCTTCTTCACTTTTTTCAGAACATAGAAGATGATCTGCACCTTGCATTGTATGTGCAGGGTGCCAGCAGCATCCCAGAGTGGCCGCTGAGCCCCTTACCAGGTGCTTTTGCTAGTTTTTTTTTTTTTTTTTAATTATGCTTTCCTGAGCAACACTGTGAAGCTTTCCACAACCGATCACACTTTTATAATTTTCTTTGTTTTCTTATGCGTAGAAAAATGCACCGGATGTGGACTTGTTTATGACCACAGGTATGTCTTTATGTGTCTGTCTCTCTCACTTCCATGTTGTCTTTGAATGTATGCATTTTTCTAGTTCTCTTGGTCTCACAGGATTTCTTCACAGGATTTCCCAGTTTCTTAGAAGGCATTTTCGCCTAGTAACGCAGGGAAGGTGATCGCAGTAAGACACACCATATTTAAAGAGTGTTCAAATTAAATCAGTGAACGGGCATGTCTGGGTCTTGGGACAGCACAGCAGCCTCACGCAGCCTCTCATCAGACGCAGGAGCACCAACTAGTGAATTGTGGGTAAAACTCTTTGCAAAGCTTTCTAAGAAATATTCTACTAGTGAGATTCAGGGAAGGCATCCTGTAGTACCTACATCATAGGGCAGTTACAAGGATGAATATAGAATGCCAGGGAAGCAGGTTATATGAAGAGGGGGACATTATCAGGGTGTGCAGTGACATCAGCATAGGGCCTCTGTGATAAGGAGCACACTCGCCCAGTCAGGTGGGTCTTCAGCCATCAACTGCTTCCATGACCTGCCTTTCCCACGTGCAACCATGCCCAAACAGCTTGAGGGTTGCAAACGGGATTACGCCTGTTATTCCCTCATTCCATGTATGGCAAATGACCCCAGGGAGGGGCCCACGGAACTTGGAAGTGACTAATGGGAGATAAAAGCAAAGCAAAGAGGTAGAGGAAGAATGATGAGAACATTCCTTTGGAGGAAGCTGGGAGGGTTCTGCCTTGAGTCTCTGGGTTTTTTAATGTGCAGAGAAGTAGTAGCTGAAAGGTCTCTGTGGACTTTGCAAGAGTCTAGGGAGACAGAAAGTGGAAGAAGCCTCTGGGTGAACATTAGGAGGGTGGACAGAGAACCTTCTGGTAAGCAAGTCACTCACATAGCCAGAAAGCCCTTGGGGAGGGCAGAGAAGAGAATCACCAGCTTCTGTGGCCAATATCTGGGTAGATGTGAACACAGGGTTTATGTGGTTAGTTTGCTAATGTCAAATCTGAGTTAGCAATGATCACAGGACATGTGTGTGGGCTAAGAGACGTCTCCACGTTCAACACGCACTAGACAAACTTAACTATTCACAGGATTCTCCATCTGAGCACTTGAGACTGTACAGAGGTGGCATTTAGACGGTCAGATTTTTTTCAAAGAATGCTGGAAACACAGGGCAAATTTTTGAATTTTGCTTCACATTTTTTTCAGAAAGCTGGTAAATGTTGAATTCAAAACATTATT
>NW_012144967.1:1492455-1493151 GCF_000956105.1 Propithecus coquereli
TGCAACCATGCCCAAACAGCTTGAGGGTTGCAAACGGGATTACGCCTGTTATTCCCTCATTCCATGTATGGCAAATGACCCCAGGGAGGGGCCCATGGAACTTGGAAGTGACTAATGGGAGATAAAAGCAAAGCAAAGAGGTAGAGGAAGAATGATGAGAACATTCCTTCTTTGGAGGAAGCCGGGAGGGTTCTGCTTTGAGTCTCTGGGTTTTTTAATGTGCAAAGAAGTAGTAGCTGAAAGGTCTCTGTGGACTTTGCAAGAGTCTAGCGAGACAGGAAGTGGAAGAAGCCTCTGGGTGGACATTAGGAGAGTGGACAGAGAACCTTCTGGTAAGCAAGTCACTCAAATAGCCAGAAAGCCCTTGGGGAGGGCAGAGAAGAGAATCACCAGCTTCTGTGGCCAATATCTGGGTCGATGTGAACATGGGGTTTATGTGGTTAGTTTGCTAATGTCAAATCTGAGTTAGCAATCACAGGATACATGTGTGGGCTAAGAGACGTCTCCACGTTCAACATGCACTAGACAAACTTAACTATTCACAGGATTCTCCATCTGAGCACTTCAGACATATACAGAGGTGGCATTTAGACGGTCAGAGTTTTTCAAAGAATGCTGGAAACACAGGGCAAATTTTTGAATTTTGCTTCACATTTTTTTCAGAAAGCTGGTAAATGTTGAATTCAAAACATTATT
>NW_012144967.1:1493201-1493663 GCF_000956105.1 Propithecus coquereli
TTTTTCAAAGAATGCTGGAAACACAGGGCAAATTTTTGAATTTTGCTTCACATTTTTTTCAGAAAGCTGGTAAATGTTGAATTCAAAACATTATTGGAAAGGAATGAGGCGGCCAGAGCTCCATGCTTCCTTACCTCTGGCTTTGCGACTTTCTTGCTTCGCCAGGGGACTGCTTCTGCAAACGTAGTGGGAAGAGCCAAAGCATTGGAACAGATTCTTAGTGAATGGGGAGAAACGAATGGGTGTGGGGAGAACACACACAAGCCAGACAGAACTTTGCTACAAAAATCAGATGGAACCTAAACACTATTTCACGTCAGGAACGATGTCTGGATTTTAAATTCTTGGTTTAAAATGACTATTGCATTACCGCCACCTGCTGGTAAGAAAAGGTAGTAGGTTAAAACGCCATCAGAGTAAAGGCCCTTGCCGAGGTGGAGTAACTGAACGGAATGGGCTTCT
>NW_012144967.1:1493713-1494108 GCF_000956105.1 Propithecus coquereli
GAATGAGGCGGCCAGAGCTCCATGCTTCCTTGCCTCTGGCTTTGCGACTTTCTTGCTTCGCCAGGGGACTGCTTCTGCAAACGTAGTGGGAAGAGTCAAAGCATTGGAACAGATTCTTAGTGAATGGGGAGAAACGAATGGGTGTGGGGAGAACACACACAAGCCAGACAGAACTTTGCTACAAAAATCTGATGTAATCTAAACATTATTTCACGTCAGGAACGATGTCTGGATTTTAAATTCTTGGTTTAAAATGACTATTGCATTACCGCCACCTGCTGGTCGGAAAAGGTAGTAGGCTAAAACGCCATCAGAGTAAAGGCCCTTGCCGAGGTGGAGTAACTGAACGGAATGGGCTTCTCGGGCTTGTTTTTACGTGGAAGGAGTCTTTCTCT
>NW_012144967.1:1496076-1521473 GCF_000956105.1 Propithecus coquereli
CGCCATCATCAAAGTTCCCTCCATTCTTCCCCAGAAATCACCACTATCTTAAAATTGGTATGTAACACTTTGTTTTTATACTTTTGCTTTACATATTTTAAATATTTAATTAAAAATGCATATTCTATTCTTTCTTGAATTGGCTTTTTTCACTGAACATTATATTATGAGCTTTATTTATGTTTATACAGGTAAATCTAGTAGATTCATTTTTATATGTAGCTGAATTTAGAGAATCTAAACTGGAAATACTGATCTTTAACTGGATAGTTTAATCCATTTACATTTATTATGAATATGTTTAAGTGTATTCCTTTTATGTTCTTTTTGTTGTCTATTTAGCATGCGTTTTTTAAGCATCATTTTGTTTTCTATTAGAAGCTGAATATTTTGAAAAACCCCTTTTTCTTATCTACTTGTTTTAAAGTTATATACACTATTAATAATTTGTTTTTAACTCTCAAATTATTACTGTGTGTATTTAACTTAACAAGTCTAAAGGTAATAATTATTGCTTCTTTCTACTGAACAGTCCACATATCTTAGAATTTTTAAAGGTTTTTTTACGTTTCTGCCATCTTCCATCTTACACTTTCTAGGATTTTAATTTATTATTGTTTTAGATCCCCCATATTAGCTGCCACACCAATCAATCAATAAATCAATAAATCAATGCTTACCTGGCCACTTGTTAAATATTTTGCTTGTCATTGCTTTTGCATCTCACTGTTTCCTTATGAATCTAATTCTGTTTTACTGAAGAACAACTTTTGCATTTTCCTTCAGTAAGGATCTACAGAGATAAATCTTCTCAGTCTTTGACTGGAAAAGTCTTATTCCGTCTTACTCTTGTATGAGAGTTTAGTTGGGTATAGAATTTTAAATTTAGACTTATTTTTTTTAGCACATTGAAAATAAAATCCCATTGACTTTTGCCCTCTAATGTTTCTTCCTTTCACGTCTCTTAACTTTTCACCTCTGTAGCTCCTTATGCTACATTGTGAATAATTTCCTTTTATCTGATTTGCAATTCACTATGTTTCTTTAGCTGCTATTTAATCCACCCAATGAGTTTTCCATTTCAATGACAGTATAGTTTTCAATTTAAAAAGTGGTGTTTGATTTTAATTTGTCTGACACCCCACCCTCCAATGATCCTATTATTGCCCTGTGGTTTTTAGTCTTCATTTTATCTCTGAACATTTAATAATTGTACTTTTGTCTACCATTTTTTTATTCATTTTCTGTTTGTCCCGTTTAGTCTTTATACATTTATTTCTGCTTTCCTGAAGTCATTTGGATAGAGTGATTGTTTAGTACTCTTTCTATCTCTTGTATTGACTTTTAGTTATACCTCTCTGTTTTGTATTTTTGGTTATTGCCTAAGAATCACACTATATATTTTTAACTTTCACTCAAGCTTGAATTAATATTGTGGTATTCATGTGTAACATAAGTACATTCAGTTACCTCCTCCTTTGTGCTATTGTATCACACATTTTAATTTCACAAATGTTATATATCCCACAACACATTGTTATTATTTTTATTTTAAAAAACAAATTATCTTTTAAAAATATTAAGAAATGATTAAATATAGGTCTTCTTTATCTACATATTTATTGGTTCTTATGTTTTTCCTTCCTTTCTGTAGATCCAAGTTTATAATTGGTATAATTTTTCCTTCAGGCTGAAAAACTTCCTAAAGAATTTTAAATGAGCACAATAATTATTCTCAGAGATAAGAAAGGATATCAGTAATATCAAACAGAGTTAAGAAGTCATAAAAGAGAACATAGGGAAAATTTAGGTATGAAAAAATATATAGCACATATTTTTTAAAATTCTATAGAAAATACATACTATATATTCTATAGAAAATATAAGTGTCAAAATATATAGTTGAGGCTGGGCACAATGGCTCATGCCTGTAGTCCCAGCTACTCAGAGGCTGAGTAAGGAGGATTGCTTGAGCTCAGTAGTTTGAGGTTTCAGTGAGGAATGATTGCAGCACTGCATTCCAGCCTGGGCAACAGAATGAGATCCTGTCTCTAAATCTATCTATAATATGAAAAAATATATAGTTGAAATAAGAACGCAAATAATGGCATAAGTAGTTGAATTGACTTAGCCACAAAATGAATTTATGAGCCAGAGATGACTTAAGGAAGTCTTCTAGAACAAAAAAAGGAATAAAGAAATAGAAAATACAAAAGGAAAATTAGGAGCTATGGAGGATTGAAAGAAAAATGCCAACATGTGGATAAGAATTCCAGTAAGAGATTAAAATAGAACAAAACAAACTCGCAAAAAAGAGGGGAAATATTTGAAGAAATAAACGATGACATATTTTCCAAATTAAAGATAAAAGATCTTCAAATAACAAGGCACAAAAGTGCCAAAGTGCAGAAATAAGGAAAAACTAATATCTAGAAAAATTATAGTGAAGTTTAAGAGTGTCAAAGACAAAGGGAAAAATTATAAAAGTTTCAGAGAAAGAAACATTTTCAAAGACAAAAAGAAACAAATTGGTATTTAATAGCTTAGTAGGAACCCTGAAGGCAAAAATATGTTGGAGTAAAAATGATAAAGCTTTGAAAGAAAATAACTGTGAATCTAGAATTTTATATCCAGCAGAATCACCAGTGGGAAGATCCCATTAAAGTGTGTTCTGCTAGACAAAGACTCAGAAGTTTGCTTTACAAAACCCTCTGTAAATATACTCTAGAAGAAAGTAATTCATAAGAAGAGAAATAAATCCAGGAGGATGCTACAAGGAATATAGGATGAAAGGGAGGGTGATTGAATAACCTAGTTAAGTTTATTATTTTAAAAAGCAAGCCCCTCCCCATGTAAAAGGAAAATAAAAAGGAAAAAGTATAGAGTCACCCAGACTAAAACACTAGATTATACCAGGATCACCAGGGACATGTGTCTCTGTGTAGGGGCAAAGAAAGTGAGAGTGTGAGAAAATGCATGAATTTGTCAAGGAAAGTTATAGAATATGGATACATTTAATAAATTTACAAGGAAAAAGAAACATAAGTAGATAAGAATACAGTATATACATGTAAAATAAAAGACAAGAATCTAGTTTTTCTCACAAGAATTAGGATAGGAGAAAAAATGTACAAAGGTACATTAAATGAAAAATACAACATAAATGGAAGAAACATTCCCCAATATAATAGTAATTACAATTTATGTACAAGTAACTAACCAAAAAACAAATGATTTCTTATTAGGTTAAATGAACAGACAACCTAGGATTACATTGTCTTCAGGAGATACATTTAGAAGAGCTGAAGTAATTAAATAAAAGATGAAGAAAATGCCAAAAGCAAACATCAACCAAGGAATGCTGGAGTAGCAATCTTAATCCTCTCTATTCTTTCATTTTTGCCTTGAATTTAATTTCTCTCTCTCTCTCTCTCTCTCCAGCCCCTGTCCTCTCTATCTATCTACCTGCCTGTCCATCTGAAGGAATAATATAGTCTCCAGTTAAATAAAGTCACAATATGGCAAAAGTTCAGGGAAGATAAATGAATCAATAATTTTAACATATTCTTTTTAGAAACTGATAGATTAAGAAGACAAATAATCACAAAGACATAGAAGATTCGAACAATACAATTAACCAATATTGGGCATTATAGTTTATTACTTTTCATCAACCTGGTAGCTGAAAAATTCTATTGTATTTGTTTTAATTTGAGTTTAAAACTATTATTGAGGTTGAATATTTTTTCATAAATTTATTGGACATTTGTGCTCATTCTTGCACATGAATTAACGCTTCATGTTCATGGGGGATGTTTGTTCTCTTTATTGAGTTTTTAGAAATGTTTGTATATTAAGATTGTTAAATGTTTATTTGTTATATATGTTAAAATTTTGTTTTCAGATTTTTCATTTACCTTTAGTTTTGCTTATGCTTTTTTGGGCTTATTTTAGATTTTAATGTTTGTGTACTGTACTCTAGCGATCTTCTCTTGGAAAAGTTTCTTTTTTGGAAAGGATAAAAGAAAGAAAAGATAAAAAGATAGAGGAATGAAGGGATCAAAATGGGAAAGTGGTAAAAACTGAAAGGAAAAAGGAAACCAGAATGTGAAGAAAAAGAAGATAATAAAAGTCTAAGACCAGCAGACAATCTGCCTGAAGCAATAAATGAAGTTGATTTCCTGCTGCCATCTCAAATATGACGTGACGTTTCTGGACACCAAGTTATAAACTTGTGAACAAGATATATGAGAAAACAATCTACCCCTTGCTCTGACCGTGTGATCACGTAATTGTGAGCTGCCATCAGAGATGTTCCAACAGCCTGTTTGGAAAAATCCCCAGTCCTGGAATGGAAAACAGGATTGAATAAAATCTCCTGAACTTGAAGTACACACATGGTCCTTTTCCCTGAAGGAACAGGATGCTAGGTCAAGTTTACTCTTTTTGGGAAGTACGTGGCTGAAGAGAGAGAGTCAAAGTTTTATGTGATATTTAGAGATGTCCTTTATTTGTTTTTATTTTTTTATACTCCCTGCTGTTTGCTCTTACCAGAAAGCTCTCACTGTGCATGACCACAGGTGAGGCCCAGTTGGATGGATACATTCAATTTCTCTGCTTTCTGGAAGTTGCTTCAGTGGTCTAGGGCCAATGGGGCTTGTACTTTCACAGCCTCATTTTGGAGTGGCGGCTACTGGGATGGGTCGAGGCCTTGCGAGTGGAAGCCTCAGGCCCATAGCACCTCCTGTGTTACCCCTGACGGCAGAATCTCCTGTGAAACGCTCGCAGTAGACACACTGAGATCACAGACTCACAGTAGGTTCGCCTGGAAAGCGCTTTAGAAATGGAATAATCCAGCCCTGCAACTTTCCTGACCAGGAAATGGGGGTTTGGAGTGGGGAATCATTTGTAATGAAATACTCCTCAGCGTGCTCTCCAGAACGTGGCCACTTTGGAGTTCTGGGACAATAAAATTGCTTTTGTGAACTCAAAGATAACCCGCACAGACTCCTACTAAATAGTGGTCTGTCTTGTCAGAATTGTGGGCACCACCCCAGGATCTGAGGCAATCGCTGTGCTGGGAGTTGGGAGCTGGATGTTCTAGGTCAGTGAAGCGACCAGGAGGTTCCCCTGCCGTGAGAGGCAGCAGAGAGCTTAGCTTTGCTTCCTCTCTCTGCTCCAAAGGTCCCCATGTCTCAGTTCCTGCCTCGGGTGACAGGTATGGTCTGCCCCATACTGTCTAAGGGCCCAGGACTCCGCCCAGGGGCCTTTGCTACAGACTGGGTTGTTCCGTAGAGCAGAGAGACTAGATATACAAATGAACAATTGATGGTCCTTATATAAAAATAGAGCTCTGAGCCACCAGCTGCGGCAACCTGCCCGGGAAGCCAGGGCCTTACCTGCCATAGCCAGTCCGGGAAGCCAGCCAGCCATCAGCCACACAGGGAGTCCGATTGCTCTCTCTAGTAACAATCCAGGAAGCCAAACGGTAACTTCTGTCTGTAACAATCAGCCCCAGATGGCGAAGACTTGATTAGTAATGATAGCTTCTCTAATTTTTATCCCTACTTCTAGCTTAGGACCAACCGGAGAAAGCCAATTCTGCGCCCTTACCAGCCCCATAGGATTCCCGGCTCCTAATGAGTCGCCTCCAGCTTCCCCAGGCCAGCAGTCGCCAGTCAGGGCACTCGTGGGGCCTTCCCCGCGTTCCCCTATAAAGCTTTCCCTCTCCTCTGCCTGCCTCTGAGTCTCTGCCACATGCCAGCGACAGTGGCTGGCTCCCTTGCTGAAGCAAGCTCCGAATAAATAGCCTTTGCCTGTTCTCTGGTCAGTCTTTGCTTATTTCCGCACAGCAGTGATATTAGGGGTGGGATTAGAACACTGGGCTCCATCTCCCCCCCTTCCTCATGGCTGCTGAGGGTTCCAGGAAGGAGGTCAGAAGCCAGAGACCCTGGGAGTACAGAGGACCCTCCCTCCCACCCCTAAGACCCTCCCATTCCCGGCCTTCAAATCTTGTTTCCTGCCATCTCCCCTGCTGCTGACCCCAATGTTATTAATAATGACAGAAAAAAGAGAGTGTTCACGAAATATAAAATCCATGTAACTTCAGCCTGGGTCTTGCTGCTGGCTGTGTACTTAGATTTACGTTTCCAGTCAGTTTTGTCACCTGTGAGCTGGAAAATTGCAGCTTTGGGTGAGGTCATTGCAGTTGGGGTCACAATTCTCCTTGAGAGCAATTGAGTATGAAACCTAGCCCAATTTGCTCCGATTCGGGTAATCTTTCTTCAACTTTCTTTTGCTGATGATAAATCATTTACTATTTTGCAGCAAGGGGATGTGAACATTTAGGGTTTAATTTAAAAAATGTATTAAAATAAAGGAATAGTCCTTGGTTCAGCAGTTATCGAACTCCTGTGTGCCAGGCTCGTGACTTACTATCAAATTTCTATGAAAGGACAAGTTTATTCAGACCGTGTTGGTTCATTGTTACCATTTGTTGTTTACTTTCTTTTTTACATAGTTAAAAAAGTCATTGAGCGACAGAATGCTGAATGAGAAAAAGGCATAGGCTACTGTTTTTCTTTCTTTTTTTTTTGCATGAGGTTCTCTGATCACGTGTGTCCACATTTTCAGGGATGCTTATTATAAAAGTGCAGTTCGCCAGGTCTTACTCGGACCTACAGCACCAGAAATTCTGGGAGGCCGACCCTGCATTTCCTTGCAGGCTCCTCAGGTGACTTGATGAACACCAAAGTCTGAGAGCGACTATGTGCCGGTGCCACGTGGCTCCTGTGTTATTGGATGGAGAGGAGTTTCATTATGAATGGAGAAATGCAGCAACAGAGGTTAAGTGGCTCACCAAAGGTCACAGAACCAGTTAATGGGCGGTTGTAACATACAAAACCTGGGGAGTGGAATGATAAAGTGATTTGGATCTGTAAGTCTCTCTGAGGCTTCAGGTCAAGTGCCCAGTATTTGCAACTCATAAAAAGAAATCACTTAATAAAACACGACACTGTTCCCAGTCAAAAGTTCATTGAATGAGGTGGAAAACCTGTGCTATTTCTGGAGATTTCATTCCACTTGGTGTGGCTCCCTGGCAGCCAGGTGTTAGGATCTTAGAGACCTGGGCTCCAACACAGCCCCTCACTCAGAGGGCTTCCTTAACCGAGTCAAGGAACTGGACCTCCGGTTACCCTATTTGTAAGGTGGTAGTAATAACGCCCCCCCCTTCCCAGGAGGAGCGGAGGTGGTCGTAGCATCTTTGAGCAGAGGCTTTACAACACCACTTCACCCCTGTAGTCTGGGGAATTCTATGGAGGTTTAAGCCATAGCTCAACCTCCCCCCTTTTTTGGGAATAACATAATTAGGAAGACTGTTTTCATCAGAACGATGCCTCTCTTCCTTAGCCCACACCTTCCTTTCCCGTTTATGTTATCTGATTTTATTTTATTGCAATTACTTTTCAGAGCCAATGATCTCTAGGAGACACTCCTGTGGGCTGCCTTCTGAGTTGAGGCTTTGTCACCTCCAGAAACAGCAAGCAGGTGCTACAATGTCCCAACTCCCTCTAAGAGTGGCACCTGGTGGCTCAGAGTCCAGGTCCCAGGCTTGACTGGTCCCTGGGGACCCCTCTCTTCCCATGCTGCCATTCAAATGAACACAGAATCAATGGCTAAATCCAAGCTTTTCCAGAAATGGAAAATAAAGGTCAAATGAATGCTGTATTTATGTAGAACCAGCACTTTATTGAACAGAAAATGTTTTTGTAAAGCATCATGTACACAGAGAGAAATAATTCTTGCTG
The DNA here is from genome assembly GCF_000956105.1 of Propithecus coquereli. NCBI lineage: Eukaryota > Metazoa > Chordata > Mammalia > Primates > Indriidae > Propithecus > Propithecus coquereli. The sequence goes on from NW_012144967.1 coordinate 1,503,885, forward strand.
AAGCAACAGACTGTAGGGGTCCCTCTTGTCTGCTTTACTGGGTCTAGGTTCCAAAGCTGCATCTGCTCAAATCAGGCAGGTCTGTCTCTCCATCAGCAAATGCTCCAATGCATTTGGTGCTCACATACCATGGATTGCACGTGCTATGCAATTAGGTCTTAACTGAAGCATCTGGCTCCCCCTCTCTAAGACACAGTGACATTCCTCTCAAAGGAGCAGGGTTTGTGCTGGTCTCTCTCTTTTTCCCCTCATCCTGGTTCTGTGGGTTCTTTTCCATGGGTTTCATTGCTATTCTGGATTGAAGTAGGCTCTCATGGGCTGCATTGTTTCTTTTTTAAGTCTGTGCTTGAACTTGCTCAAAGTCGCACTTCTGAAGTCTTTTTCCTGGGACACACAAGAAGGCGTTACTGGTGACTAATTACTCATTAATAACCTGCCCCATGCTGCAGCTCTGTGCTCTGACCTGTGCCATCTGCTGGGTCAGCATTTTGGCCCCTGGAATTCTCTGCTGTACTGTGGTGAAGGGAGCAAAAGCACAAAGTAAAACAAACAGAACCAGACACTGTTTCTTTACTCGCCCAAGTGCAGTAGAAAACTTAGAAAATTCAGGTGACCTGAGAACAGAGAGGGATTGCTTTCCATCTTACAGCAGAAATAGAAACATCAACATTTTGGTCTACATTGCAGGGGACCCTGCTGAACCTGCCATCTGCTCTTCCTACATAGCATGGCATCCTGAGCATATTTTCAGGTCATTCTCTTATTTTTAAAAATCCATTTGTATGTCACTGTATGGAAGTTCTGTATAGTCTGAGTGCTGTTGGACCACAGAGGTTGTTTGTGAAATGTTGGTATCATAAACAACAAAGGGGTGAGCGCCCTGTGGCTGTCTTTTGGCAGCGTCCTGATCACGGGAGGGCTGTTTTCAGTGTCTCTTTGGTTGGATTAGGTCTGTGCTGAAAACAGATTTTCCTACTAGGCAGAAACAACAATGTCGTGATGTCCCCTGGTCGCCAGGAAGCGTCTTCCCGGCTGTCCCAGCCCAAACATGTCCTGCTTAACCCTTTCCAGCTCATCACCTTCAAAGGCTAGGTTTTCTCTTTCTCAGTGATTCCTCACCACGCCAGTAAGTAAGGGGTGGGAAGGAGTGAACTCATGTGAACTTGAAATAGCCAGTCCTTCAAGATAGAGCTCAAGTGGCTAACGGGGCCTACCTTAAAATAGAGCCAAGTGGCCATTTGCTAACTAGAGGTCACACACATCCTCTAAGTTCTCAGGAAAACCCACACCTTTATAACTTTGGGACTTTCAGAGCTCACCTGAATCAACCAATCAGAGCTCACTTGCCTAGGTCAATCAGAGCTCAGTTGTCTCTACCAATCAGGACTCAGTTGCATCAACCAATAGAAACTAAGCATAAACGGACCTGATTGGGAACCCAGGTGGAAACTTTCTCTATAAAACCCAACACTCTCTTTATTCTCCAGAGTGCACCTTTGGTTTACTCCAGAGGCTGCATCTCCCTGGTCGGCAAACTGTTCTCTGGATAAAAGTTTCTTTTCTCCAAATTCCTTTTCAGAGAACTTTAGCTCACAAAGGGCATCATGGTTTCTTTGTGGAGGAGGGAGCAGACTGACACACCTAGCCAAGGCAGCCTTGAAGGTTTCCATCCAGACGTGGGTGAAACTTCGCTTAGGACTTGATTTCCCCTTCTTCTAGCTGAATCCCCTTTCTAATTTGTGGTCCACATTCAAGGGTTCAAGGCTGTTGCTGCTCTGTGTTCCCACTGCATCCTTCTGCCCCCAACTTGCCTTGGAACATCAAGGGAGAGGTCATCCATTCTCTCACATTTATTGTTCTTTTATTACTCCGTGAACCCTTGGACCACTCAGTGTCATAGGCAGTGATGACTCAAGTAGAAGCCAAGTGACTGCCAATTCTTCCAGTGGATTTTAGGATGAAATGGATCATGAGCGGCATCTAGGGTGATGGGTCTTCAGTGGCCTCTTTTGGGTTTCCTAAGGCCAGGAGTAAGCTCTTCTGGATACAGGGGACTTCTTTGTACATTTGGACGAGGCTTTTTCTTCTTTACTTAATTGTAAATGTTTCTACCCCTTTCCAAAATCAAACCTGATTTACCGTCTACGCCATGACAGAAGGAGGCCATTTCAGCATTGGATAAGGCCCTCACATGGTGTTGGCGGACACATGCTCCTGCAGTTCGAGTTTTAAAATTTTCAAGTCAGTAATGCAATTCTGTGCAGGAAGCAATCTCAGCTGCGGTTTAGCTCCAGGCTCTCAAATGACCAGAGGGCTTGGCTGGTCACTTAGGGGTCCCTAAGGAGGGAAGGTCCTTATGGCTGCTGGAGTCCACTTATCAGAGTCTACCTGTATTCTGTTTATCCTCCGCATTTCAATGGTGTGTGTTACCAAGACGACCTCATCAACAATAAAAAAATAAGGCGTTTCAAAAATTTTAATACCTTTTGATCCAACAATCAATTTCTAGGAATCTATTATTAAGAAATTAATCACAAACCATCAAATAACTATTTTCAAGTGGGTGCATTGTAGCAATGTAATACTGTTACAGAGAAGGAGAAGAAGAAAAACAAAAGGAAATGACTGAAATGCACAACTAAAGGGGACTGGTTAAGAAATCATGGTAAACCAGAGCCGTCATTAACAACAGCGAAGGAGATGTTACTTGGGTATGTGGGGGAAATATTCAGAATCTAATTATAAGGGGGAAAGTGGGAGACCAAACAATCATAATTTGATACAATTCTGCTATATGTATAGAATTAGTGAACACCCACTAATGTGTTGGCATTAGGGCTGGATGCTCTTTTTTTCTTTTTGCTTTCTCCTCCTCCTCCTCCTCCTCGTTGTTTCTGGCAGGTCTTCAGCTGTTGTGATTACCAAGACACAAAAATAATGCTTCTGTAAATATATTCATAGAGAGAATAAAGGTGGTGCCTTAGCTGGCATTTTTAACTCACAGGATAGACTGTGTTGCTCCCCAGTTTTCCTAACATAAAACAGCTGGTTGAAATCTCCTACTCCAGCAGCATTTTTAACTATTTTATAATGCATACATCTTTGTTAGTTTACTTTGTCTTTGCAATCTCACTCTTCAAGTGAGAAACAAAGAGATGAAATCACTCATTTAGGTTTAAAGCAAACATATTTCCTGACCCCATAGGTTGGGCATATGGTCCCTCAGTCTTAGAGGACTTATGTGGAATATAGGTTAAAATATTTAAAAACAGAACTTGTCTGGCGAAAGCAGGATGGTCACCACCCATCACCTGTGGGTCTGTGTTTCCCTCCAGCCATCCAGGGAAGAGGATGCTAGAAGCTTGGCCCTGCCCCACCTCTGGCTGCCTGCCATGGAAAGTAGGCCTGAAAAATCTCATTCCCCATAGTGGAAATGTTTTTAAACGAGAGAAGGTACCAGTGGCAGTGACAGCTGGAAGAAACCAGTTTTGAACAGAAGGCTCCTTTTGGAATCCTTTCTGCGGAACACGCACACACACGGACACAGCTGGGTGCACGTGAGTGTGGGTCCGGATTAGGTGCAGTGGGATTGGGCAGCCTAGATGGAAGGGCTCCCCCGGGAAGGAGGGACTCACACAAAGCTGTGAAGCAGAGAACAGCATTCTGGGAAGAAGGAGGAGAATTCCCTGAAAAGATGTTTAGATAAACTTCACCTTCCTTAATCTTACTGGAAGAATCAGGGCTTGTTGGCTGGGAGTGGGGAGAAACATCATTCTGGAAATGTTTCTAAAGGGTTTATCTGGGGCATAAACTCTACTGAGAGAGGTGAGAGAGCACACTGTCAGGTGGCCCAGCAGGAGGCGCGGGAGGGCGAGCAGGCTGCATGGGTGGTGCAGAGTGGCTGGGGGCGACGTGGACGCAGGGGAACGATTAGGTGGGAGAGAGTGTGCAGAGCTTCTGGGGTGCTGCGGAGGGGCCGTCAGTGCGTGGGTAGGGGTTGGGGGTGGGCAGCACTCTGGGGCCCCCTGGAACCATCAAAGGGGAAGTAGAGGGAGGAGAGGAACCTGGACACAAGCACGGGTCCTCGCCCCCAGCAGAGCCTGGTGACTTCCCCTCCTTCAGAACTAGAGGCCTCCTTGGCAAGAGCAAGGCCATCGGGCTGCCCTGTGCACCACGAAAGCGAGCACAGCCTGGCCCAAGTGAAGCTGGCGGCTTGGGCACCCCAGCTCTCTACGGCCTTTTCTTTCTCCTCTCTCCCAACCCTGGGTGTTCCCACAGGAACCCGGTGTTTTTGTGCTCTTTGTCCCTTCCTTTCAGTTGGAATCCACTGCCATGCCATTTAGGCCACAGGGTGATGCTAAAATCAGCAATCTGTCTTGGACTTAGTAACGGGTATGGAATGGGATGTAGGTGGGTGCCAGGGCTGGGGGCCATGCTGACACCCTACCAGCAGACAGGGTCGCCCAGCGGAGGGATGGGGAACTCAAGCTGAGGGCCATGAGCACTGTCCTGGAGAGCGCCGCAGCGGGGCTGACAACCATGCACGTCCGCAGGAGCCACCCAGAGCTTGGAGTAAAGTGGACCTGGGAGGACGGGGAGGAGGAGGAGTGAGGCTGAGTGCGCACACCCTGTCTGAGGGGGCAGCCTCCGTGCAGCCCCTGCCATCACCCTGTGGACAAGAACAGGGGCTGGTGTCACTGCAGGGGCTGATTTACCAAAAGACTCTGGAAAGTTGTGTTTTTGTGCAACACCTTTTATTTTAAAGATGTGGTTGATGAACTTAAAAATAAAACAATACTGCGTCAGCCAAATGCAGCACACCTTCTGAGCCGTGGGCTTGTGAGTCCTGCTGGGTGGAGAACCTGACAGCACCAGGTCCAGGCTGGCATGGCGTCAGCGACCCCTTCTAGTTTACAGCCGAGTCCCTAACTAGGTTGGGAGCCAGCGTAGCCGTGTGTGTGGAGCAGAAGAGACGACACACATATATACTGCACACCGGGCTCTCAGTTAATCTGTACACCTTCCTTTCGGCACAGAACATTCCCACTGTATAATGGAGACGAAGGGAGCTCAGAGAGGTAAGTAGTTGGCAGAAAGTAGCAGGTTTCACTGCAGCTCTTTCTGATAGTCAGGATGTACTTCTCATTACCTATGGCTTTTGTATAGCAGAGAATGGCTTGGGTAGAGGGAATGTTACTGTACTGGGCTTCTCCAGAGAGACAGAACCACTTGGATACATGTAGATATATAGAAAGATATTTGTTATGAGAGATTGGCTTATTATGCAATTATGGAGGCTGAGAAGTCCCACAGTCTGCTGTCTGCAAGCTGGAGTCCCAGGAAAGCTGGTGGTGTAGTTCCAGTCCAGCCACAAAGGCCTGAGAACCAGGGGACTGATGGTGTAAGTCCTCAAAGGATTAGATGATGCCTGCCCACATTGGAAAGAGTGATCATCTTTGCTCAGTTTACAGATTCAAATGCAATCTGTTCCAGAAACACCCTCCCAGACACACTCAGACATAATGTTTTCTCAGCTGTCTGGGCGTCTTGTAGCCCAGTCAAGTTGGCACATGAAATTAACCACAACAATAACGATATTTAATGTTGATAGGAATCTGGTGAAGCAAACTATCTCTGGAAGAATTGGCTGTCATTCCAGGAGCTGCACGCCCAACTTTCCCATTCTAGTTGGGGATGTCCTGACGCACCATGACGCAGCACAGGGACCAGCATGGCACGGACAGTTAGGCGATGTGGTTTCTCCATTTGGCACTGACAGTAATTTACATACATCTCATTGTTTCACTCAGTCAACAAACACCTACTGAGCACGTACTATGTGCCAGGCTCTGTTTTGGGCACTTGGAATACAGCAGTGAACTTAGTAGACAAATAGCCCTGCCCTGTGGTGCTGCATTCTAGCTGGGAGGAGCAAACAATAAACAATGCACATAATAAGCGAATCGTGGGGTGGGTTGGAGGTGACAAGTGCTATTCCAGAAATACAGAAGAGGAGGCAGATACAGAGTATGAGTGGAGTGGGGGCAGCTACAATTTTAAATGGCTTGAGGAGGGTGTGTCTCATTGAAAAGGTGGCATTGGAACAAGGCTTACAGGAGATGAGGAGTGAGCTGTGTGAGTGTCCTAGGGACAAGCATTGCAGGAGAAGGAACAGCCAGTGAGAGCCCTGTGGTAGAACAGCAAAGAGGCCGCAGTGACTGAGTGCAACAAGCGAGGGGTATTGAGATTATAGGTAACAGAGCCCCTCTCACCCGGGGCTGATGGGCCACTGTGACATCCTTTCCTCATCTCTCTCAGCCTCCAGCTCCTCATGTGTAAATGCAACTGGTTACATTTTCCCTGCCTTGCCCTGCCTCACAGGTGTTAGAGGATCCACCATGAAGAGGTTTTAAAATTCATTTTTATTTTTGTGTGTGGGGTGCCCTGTGAAAAATAGCATCAGTCATGTTCTTATTCCCTCCCAGACGAGATGGTCACCATGAAGCCTCCCCAGCTGCTCTGCCCGCTGGGATTCCCTACTCTCTGCTTCCACTGTGCCCAGGTGCGTAGGTTTCCCCTGCAGGGATGGCAGCCAGTGTTACAGGTATGCCACCTGTGCAGACACAGAGGGACACATGCTCAGAAGAGTCCCGCACTTGGTTTAATGCTCTGCTGCTGCCATCTTAAAATACTCAATGATTTTATCTTTAAACATGTGTTTTGCAAGTGAAGTCCAATGGGGTGGTAGAGCATGTGCCTGGGCAGAGGAGATGCACGTGGCATGTGTGTTTGCTGCCATTCTGGGCCCCGTGAGCACAGAATTCTGAAGCACCCATGATGGTGGGCGTTCAGAAAGACTCAAGGTGAGAACAAGATCACTCAACGTCAGTACAAGATGACTTAGTACTCATCTATGACTGAGTATGGGCCTGATGGCCCACACTTCCCATTCAAACCGGAACTTGGTTTCAACACGGAGAGAAGGTGATGATGTTCTAAGAGCCATCAGCAACCAAGGAACCCTATCACATCCTTTCTTGCTCCTGTTCCTTCCCTGTAATAGTCGACCACTTGTGCTCATAGTTATGTCACAGGAAGAAAGTCCTTCCTAATCATCAGTAAGCCAAAGGCAGAGAGTGCCTGGTTGAGGGGTCAGAGTGTGCAATTTGGTGCCTCTGACTTCAATCCTTTGTACTGGTAGGGAAAAAAAATACCTATGTATGTACAAGTTATGAAATAAGAATTCCATACTTTTGGTGATTCTGCGTTTGAGCTAAATGCTCTTCTTACTTGCATTGTAAGACTCATTGTACACCTTAAAGAGGAATGGTAAAATTCATGCTAATAATTTAAGATTTTAATTTTTCTTAATTTAGAACATATTAAATAGCAAATAATAGCACCACGAGTCAATAGAGAAGCAACAGAAGAAAGGAAAAGTCCTTATATTTTAGTACCTTAATGGCGTCTTCTTTCCGGCTTTTTGAACAAGGGGCCCCTCATTTTCATTTTACACCGGGCCCTGCACATTCTGTAGCCAGCCCTGCTGCGTGGCAAGCACCATCTCCTCCTCACTCTACTCCCAGTCCCATGAAAACTGAGCTGATGGTGCCAACAATGAGTCTGCACTATGAACTCAGCCCTGCGCTCAAAGAGTTTCTTCTGTGGTTCCCCTCCCTTTTATTTTCAATGAATTAGGAGAAAAATCCCCCAAACTTAGGCTTCATTTGGGGTCCAAGCTGTGCTCATTCCCCTTAAGAAGGACTGAGAAGACATTTAATTGCCTATAGGCTAGACAGTACCATAAGGCACACATATTTTTAAAAATAAAATTTCACGCAACCCCAACATGTAATGAAAAGAAAAAAAAATCATATAAATCTCTTAACTATGCAAACTCTTTGGAAATTTCCATGACAGAAGGTTTAGAACATTCTCTAATAGTGATTTGAATAACTGAACAAAAAGATCACATCTGTACCTTATTACCTTAGGCAGATATCCTAGGGACTTATCATTTTGTTCCCAAAGGCGTGCCACAGCCAGCCCACATTTAGAATAAATAGTAAGTCCAGATAAAAGATGTTAATTTTGGACATTATCTTTTTTTTAAATCCTCCCCTTTTTAACGCTAGAGGTCACTCTGCAACCGCAAATGTGAAATAAGCACCCCGGGGCTCCGGAAGGTCAGCACAGCTAATCTGTATAAATTGCTGAACCATGAGCCAAATTTGTACCTAATTACAGGTTGCTTTGATGCAGCCCCACTCCTATTAAAAGTTTCCCTCTTTCCTGCAGATCTGTGGATGTTGCCACTTAAGTATTTCAACTGAGCCCTAATATTTCTCAGCTAAGCAGTGGCATTTCAGGCACTGTAACCAAGAACACACATCTCTCCACACTCCAGATTTTTGATGTTCATTAGCCAGATGGAGAAGAGCATCTGCCACTTGAGTATCAAATGGTGATAACTTGGTCTGTGTTTCTTTACGAGACTGAGGTAGGGACAGATTTAATACAACCCTGGATATGGGCGTGCAAAGACCACAGGCAGAGCAAGTTGTGAGGAAAAACAACTGTCAAACATATGCAGAGTTTCCCATTCCTGTTTTTGGAGATGCATAAGACTAACTCTGCATCCAGCATACGGAACAGTATTATTTGCATCTATTGGGGATCGGAACCCCAAAATGATTTATCCATAGGAAGTTACAATCCTTATGCAGCATCCCTAGAAGATTTCAATTTCTTTTGGTTAGTTACCCTTTCAGAGTAACTATCATTATTTCCGATTTGGATTCCCGAGGCTTTGGATATTTGTCCATGCAGTGAGTTCATATATAACTGTATGCAGATTTTGCATTGCATTTCATTAATGGCTCTTATTCTTTGGTGTTTTATCTGTGACGGACGGGACATATGAGGGGCCTCTGTGTGAAGGGCTTTCGTGGTCTTGTCTTCTGATTTAGGAAGAGTGGAGTTGCTGAGCTGGGCAGGCATAAAAAAACCCGAATATCAAACTTAATGAGAAATAATGTGAACAGTGGAAGCTTGTCACTCTCTGCTGTACCTTTGTGAGGCACAGGCGAGAATTTTGCAGCAGAAGCAGGGGATACACAGAAAACGCAAGGATTTCTTCTCCGGAGGGCAGGCTCAGCTCACATGTTAGAAGTGCCTTGACATTGGCAGCCTCAGCTGGTAAGAAGGGCAGGTTCCCTGCCGCTCAGCGAAGCCCCCAGCACGTGCATCAGATGGAGAGCTGATGTGGATAAAGCGGGGCTGCTGAACCGCTCCTGGGTCCGCTTCCTCACATCCTGGGGGTGGCCACATTTAGGAAGACTTTAGCCTTGGGCAAGCCAGACCGCTCCCTCTGCGGACTGCAGCACAGGGCATAATCGCCCTGATCTCCTCTGCGACATACCCAGGGCTTGGTTGGATTTTCGGTGTGTATTTTGCTTAGATTTAGAGCACTCAAGGCGGTTGAGATCATTATTCTCTGTAAGAAGATAACAAAAGTACCCTATGGTCACTTATCTCAGCACCCAACCTGCCCACCAACCATTGATTTCCCATCTTGGTTCTCAAGGTGCTGAATGGAGTCGATCAATGTAACAGCACTGATGCGACTCAGGCGTTCCCATAATCTACATTATCAGTGGGCTTCCTTCCTGATGTCCTCATCTGACCTGGTCACAGTGGCTTCTTGATCGGAGAAATGAAAGGAGGCATTGGGAGGTCTTCATGACGGGAGAGTGTCAGCTTTAGCCCTGGCCACTCCGGGGGGATGAGGGTGCATGGTGTCCCTCTCCCTGCTGCTAATGCTTTTACTTGTGCACACGCTCACATTCCCCTGCTTGGATTTAAACTAAGAGCCCCAATTAGTCTCCTGTTTTCCAGCAGCCTGCAAAAATACCATTTAGGGAGGAACTGTTTAGAAAGCAGGTTTTTACTTAATAAACAGTGATCAATCGAATCGATTAACCATGAACACAGTCCCACAGAGTCTGTGGGTGGCGCTTGTTGTTGATAATTGAGGTTCAGGAGTACAGGACTGTTAAATGGCTGCCTGTAGACTATTTCCCAGCTTTTTCACGGAACAGAACTGGGGGTAGAGGTTGGGGGCGTGAGCGACTGTGACAGCACTTTTGGGGTTGGGTCTGTGCCTGAAGCAGCCTTTGCCCCCAGCAGGTCTTTGCATTATCTCTATCAGTTGTGGCCATTTACTAGGCACTCACAGACGTTTCTGTAAACCTCACATCTGTTTTTTTACTAATTCACGTGGTAATTAGGTCTTCCCATGCTGGCTTTGTGGCTCTACATAAACGGTAAGTGTCTGGAGCTGCCTGCACATCAGAATTAGTGCCGTGTTCTGTGCGAAGCTTATTACCACCGAGGTTCTCTCTGGTCCCTGAAAGTGCAGCTCGAAACCTGGGAGGAGAGCTTCCTGGCAGCATCAGCAAACAGCCGCCTCTGAAGGGAGATGAGAAAGATGTAAACGAAGGCGGTTTCTGCAGGAAAGCTCCCAGTCGCCCTGCCCTGGGAGAGCGGCAGGGATGGAGCAGAGGACAACGCAGAGCGGGCTGCCCCGGGCTCCCGCCCAGCTCCAGAGCCCAGGGGTCCGAGCCCAGCGGGCGGGCTGCTCTCTGTGGGACAGAGGTGAGAAGACACCTGCCCCTTGGAGACCCTGCGGATGCTGCGGCTCCTTTAGGGCCGGTTTCTGAGCCTCTCTCGGTGTGGTTTTGGCAAATTACGAAAAGTACAGAATAGAAACGGAGTGTGTTCTACGTGGCTGTGAGTCCGTAAGACTTGGTGAGAGCTTCTGGGAGATGGGTGCGTTTGTGCAGGCCAGGCTGCCTTCCGTGTCCTAGCACGGTCCCTGGGCAATCGGGAAGCTGCAGAGAGCTGGGTGACTTCCTGTAGGATTCCTATAGGAATGATCTCTCGCGCCCTCTAGCGGTTCACGTGCGCACTCTCCGTGGACACCAAACCTGGGGGGCCGGGGCCCGTCCCACACCTGGACGAGTTTCTTGGGCTGTGGAAGGGACCCAGGTGTTGGTGTTTTTCACAAGCTCCCCAGGAGATTCTAACCATGCTGGAGGTCAGTGCAACCAAACTGGAGAACCTCTGATAGAAACCAAGGAAAGGCAGAGCCCCAAGCAGTAGGTGAAAACCACTTTTGGCTTTGAAATATGTTTATTACCTATGTGTTTATTATTATTATTTACATAACATTTACCTATGGGTAGTTATGAGCTGGAAATTTTCAGTACTCTTGGAATACCCTGCAGGTTGCTTGGGCTGACAGCCATTCCCAGCCCTCCTCTCCCTTTCCACCTTCTGCTAAAGAGACTGAAGATACTTAATAACTACACAATTTCTTAGTTTTTCTTAATGCAGGGGGTGGCCATGTCACACAAGTCTAGTCAATATAATGTAAGGAAAAGTCTACAGTTGGGTGTTTCTGGGAAAGCCTTTTTATTTCATTAAAAAATAGATGTGGAACCCACTTCTCTCTTCTTGTTTTGAATGTAGATGTGATGACTGGGACTCAAGCAGCTATAATGCAACCATGAGAGTGAGGCTACGAGAAAAGGAGAGGCCCTAGCTCAAATATGGTAAGCCAACCCCACCAGCAACCTGCTTCCAGACTTTTTATTATGGCGGAAAAATAAGACTGTATATGTAAAAGCCATTGGTAGGTTTTTTGTTACAGCCAAATAATTATTAACAAATATATTTTCAAATGAAACATCATGGTGAAAGCTGACTAGGAGAGAGACAAGAAGAAAAATACATTTTTTTTAGTGTCTACAATGGGCCAAACCCTGGGCTTTCACATACATTATTTAAGCATGACTTTGGTGTCATGTTACTATGATTTTCAGTTGTTGAAACGACTGAGGTTTAATAATTTTCCGTTGTTCAAACAACCAGTTTAGTGTGAAGGGCCAATTATCAAATGCAAGAGTCAAATAGTTCCACCTGTCTCCAGAGCTCATGCCTCTTCCTGGGATTTTTCTCCCACTACCTATTGCTTGTCAAGAGGAGACGCTGCAGCACAGCATTGCTGGGGAGGATATTTAATCCAGCCAGGCTGCTGCAGCCAAAGGGAGGTATGTAGGGAGGGCCACTGTGTTACCCAGCAACTCTAAGGAGAATATGGCATGTCTAATGCTCAGAGCCCTGAACTACCTCTCTACCCCACAGCACACAGGCAATGATGGTGGTCCTGAGAGGACCTAGCTGGCCAGGACATGGGGCCAGCCTCTTACATCAGAGAGAGATGGACAGAGAGGTGCAGCATCCTTGAACCACACCCAGGAGCAGAGTACCTGGAAGGGAGGGGAGCAGACCTTCTGGCAAACTCTTCTTGAGAGGAATGTTGACTTTGAATGATACAAAGACGAAAAATCTGGGTAACGTGGGCTCTGAAATGAGAAGCAACTTCCCTCTCCAGGCCTGCACCAAGAGCACAAGGTCTGTGTACTCAGCGGAGAAAGATGGGGAGCTACCACCAGAAACTCAGTGGAGACTGCACATTACCCGTATTATGAAAATGCATGTATTATAATAAATATGGACCTTGGTCATAGTTTGTGGGGTCAATTGTTCCCCATAAAGCTTTTGTCCTCATATAGCATTGTGTTAAAGACCCTCCCCGGCAGCCACTGTTACGTATGGCCACGTGGACGTGGATCCAGGGTGGCTCTGACACAGAGGGTTGAAGAGTCCAGAAAGGGTTCAAACTAGACCACAGCACACATTCAGCCTTCCATCCAACCGTGCCAACTGGTGCCACAGCAGCCCCTCTCTGAGGCAGAGCTGCCGGCCTCTCCTCTAAGCTCCGCGTATCGTATCATTGATTCGTACCTTCCCCGCTTGGATAGATCATTAAGAGAATTGGTTTACAAGGCTCTTGCTGAGCTGTTGGCTGTGGGAGAGAAAGTAAACAGACGCTAGATAGAGCTGTAACATATGATGTTATATCCAATGTTTAATGAGGCCCGTAAAAACAGGAAAGCAAGATCAGCCACAGATAAATGAACGTGCTTTGTGTAGAATCGAGAGTTGACTGTATTTTATTTGATTTAGTTCTAGAAATAGCAGATGTTGTATCAATTATGGCAAAGTAGTTCTGACTAATCTCGTCATTGAATTCATCTTGTTGAGTGAAATGGATTAAAAAATTATTTCATTTCCGTGATTATGAAAGTCATAATTTCCTGTAAAAAATGTACAGAAAAATAAAATAGAGAATTGAAATGACCAGAAACCCCTCCCCCCACTAATAATAATTCCTAACAACAGCTAAAGTTTGCAAGCGCTTGCTTGTTGCCATGCACAGTCCAGAACCATTGCTCTATTGGTACACTAGTCAAATCCTCTACGGAGTAGCGACAACTAGCAACCACTTGTTTAATATGAGGAAACCGAGGCACAGGGAAATTAAATAACTTCTCCAGTGTCACACATTTGGAGGTGGTGGAGTCAGGATTCGACTTCAGCAACGTGGCTCTGGAGCCTCCATTTTTAACCACAAAGCTCTGTTGCTTTTGAGAGAAACCTTTGTTAACATGTTGTTTTCCCCCTCTGAAAATACATCCAAATATCATATGTATTTTTACAAATTGGGAATCACATTCTATATGCTGGTTTGCAATCTGCTTTGTCATGTAACTTTATATACTGCTATTATGAATAAGTGTTCGATGACTGTATGGTACTCTTTCGTATGGAAGTACACCAGAATATTTTTTAAACCATTCTCCTACCCTCAGGCATTTATGTTGTTTCCAAGCGTTGTTGGTTCATTTTATAAATAATGCTGAGATGAAAGCCAGTTTTACACACACCTCTCTGAGTGGATCCCTGATTATTTTATCTCAGTAAAATAACATTACTAGGCAAAAAAATATGGGCAGTTTTAATGACCTCAATATTTACGGAGATTCTTGCACAGATTTAGTTTGGCAATGAGCTTTGGCCATGATGCTGAAATGAATGGATTGGTTTCAAAGGTGTCATGATTATAGCTCCATATAACAAGGATGCATTTGATGGGCTGGAAAATAAGTCACTTGGTGGCTCTACTGAACCCCAAGGAGCAGCAGGGTGGCTTGACCTCCTTCGCCCCCTCACTCATTGGTCTGATCCTCTCCCTCTGGGAGGAGGGGGATAGTGCACTGACCACGTGCTCACCAAGTGTCTTCCCTGGGCCAAGCACCATGGAGGGGAGCCCTGTCCTCACCTACATCCCAGAACTAGTGTGGCACCAGGTGCTCCGGAAGCCTTGGAAGGGCTGCTGAAGTGAACCTCTCCATCTGATTCACTGATGTGCTTCCTCATGCTCAGCCTTCAAAACTCACCTTGGATGCCTTCTCCTGGGATGGACATGGACACTCATGCCAGGCAAGTGAGACGGTATATCTAATCCTTGGGAGCATCTTGAAAGGTAGGTCCTGCACTGTTATCCCATTTTACAGATGAGGAACTGAGGCACTGAGAGGTTTGATAACTTGTCCCAGCTACACTTATAGTGAGTGGTAGACTTAGGGTTTGAACCTGCATCTGCTTAATTCCCACTCTACCGTGAGGCTTTTAGGAGTGAGGTTTGGCCGTTTGGGTTAGGGTTAAGTGTAGGATTCAGTACTTGTCCTGATTCCCACGGAGCCTGTGTGGCCCCACCCTAAGCCCTGTGGAGAGCAGGGGCTGGTGCTCCTGGTTGCGCCTCTGGGTTTGGGCGATGGATGCTGAGGGCCCCATGGAAAGGAGGGAGCCCTGTGGTTGCAGCAACTGCCAGGTTGAGATGAGTGTTTAGAATTATTCCCTGGGGGTAGCACTTCCGTCCTGTTGCATCCCATGGCAATAATCTTATTTTGCTTCAACTGATTGAAAAGGTGACTTTTGCTGCTATTTCTGTTTTTAGCAAAATGGCTTCCACTACATTGTTAATCTTAAATAAGGAATCCAAGGGCTGCTTTTGAGACCTTTTTACGTATCAAGCCTTGTTCTTGGCACAGAGTCTCCAGAGGGGACCAGGAGATCCTCAAGGATCCGCCGGTTTTTTAGGCAAACAGACTTGGAAATGACTCACTATTCTGTGAGGCAGAACAGGCTGGTGGTTCTAGGAGCAAAATGCTCTGGGCACAAGACAGAGGGACAATTGGTTCAGAGACAGGACGATGTCCATCAGATGAAGAGTCACTGTGAGAAAGCTCCTAGGGAGGATCTTTTCTGGAAAGAAAAAAAGTTAGAAAGTTGTAAGCAGAAGTATATTACTATAGAGCAAGCGAAAGGGATGGTCAAATCAAGGAGAAAAAATGTTTAAAAAAGCAACAAATGGCAAGAAATTTATATCACAACTGATCAACTTTAAAAAGTAGGCTCATTTTAGTCTCTTTTTGGCCGTTAGCTAAAAAGAGGGGGGGAAAGAGATAAATAGGAAGTGGTAATAAAACGAATTGATTTTTCTTTGTCTCATCCCAGCAATATTTGCAAAGCTTCACATAATTTGTAGTGATATTTTCCTGTGAAGTGCATCGGGATAACATTTCTTAAAATAATTATGTTCTTAACCATCCCGTGCAGACTAGAAGCTGGAATGCGGTGCAGGAATCAGAGAATGGAGATTCGGAGCCTCTGAATTCTAACGGCCCCAAAGGACCCACAGGTGTCCAGTTTGGCCTAGAGGGGCTGGGGCTTCCCCAGAGGCTGGAGGCAAAGGAGAAGGGGGCTGCCTGTGAGCTCCGAAGGTGTTCCTGGAGGCTGTATTTGGTGGGGAGAGGGGTAGAAGCCCCTCATGACCACCAGCCTGGGTGTCCTAGTCCACCATGCAGACCCTGGTCCTGGGGCCACCACCAAAAACCTGAAATTAAGAGCCCTATAATCCTGGATCACAGCCTCAGTGCCTTGGCCTTGCACAGAAAAACGGGCAGGAAAAGTTAAACGTTACAGGTGTTCTGTTCTCCGTCTTCTGCCTTCTACATTGCAGAGTGCATTTGTGCCTGTTAGTCTGTGTTGTGAAATAGGATGTTCCCTGCAGTTGAGGAGAAGGACATAAAGTGACAGAGCTGTTCTCCTGAGTGCAATGTTACTGTCCCTGCGGGCCACACTGTTTCCTAAGAAGTGCATAGAAATACTCTTGGTGTGGAGACGTCACGGGAGCCCTTTCCCTGTCGGAGTCCCAGGCTGAGGAGAGCTAACGTGTGGGCCTGTGCCCCCAGGAGGGGCTTGCAGCCACGTGCCCGCACAATGCACTGTGAGAGCTGCCTCGCTCTAGGGTCAATAATTTTCAAATTAAAGATTTACACAAAGATTACAATTAAGTTCTAATTGCAATCATTAAAAAAAAAAAAAAAGACGCTTGAGTCTTTCAGATCAAAAGATTCTCAAACTGCCGGCTTTTTCATACCGCCTGCTCCCAGTGGCTCCACTGGTCGGACCCAATCATTTAAGCTTTAAAAATTCTATGTGCATGTTGTGTGTTTAAACATCACAAATCTCAGCTGTGGCTCACGCCTGTAATCCTAGCACTCTGGGAGGTCGAGTTGGGTGGATCGCTCAAGGTCAGGAGTTCGAGACCAGCCTGAGCAAGAGCGAGACCCCATCTCTACTAAAAATAGAAAGAAATTATCTGGACAACTAAAAATATGTGTGTATATATATATATATATATACACACACACACACATATATATAAAATTAGCCGAGCATGGTGGCGCATGCGTGTCTGTAATCCCAGCTACTTGGGAGGCTGAGGCAGGAGGATTGCTTGAGCCCAGGAGTTTGAGGTTGCTGTGAGCTAGGCTGACGCCACGGCATTGTAGCTAGGGCAACAGAGCCAGACTCTGTCTCAAAACAAACAAAAAAACAAAAAAACATCACAAATCTCTGTTGTAAATCACCTCCCTCCTGTGAGAATCTCCTCCATCGATGAGAAACCCTGATTATAAACCAAGATCAAACTGGACGCAGTGGTACCTCTACTTTTAAGGAACATTTACAAGACTTTTTAATTATAAGAAATAATGACCCTGGCAGTCATTTTTAACAATAAAGAAAGGTATAATAAATTCGTGAAAATCACCTATACTCCCACCACTCAAAGGCAGCCCACCTTTTAATTCCCCTTCTTTAAAACAAAACAAAACAGAACAAAACAGCACAGCTATGATTATGATATTCTTTAGAGTGAATGAACTAGGATGGATCAACATCCATGGACTCTAATGTTTTTTAGTTTTTTTTTCCTAAGACACTTTGACATCTTGGTGCTGCTCACACGTTGCAGGGTGGGGGGGGGGCAATGCAGACTTTTATTGCTGTGAGGGACCCTGCTGACTCTGCCTCAGACAACCTTACTGACAGTGAGTAGGGGTGATCTTCTGTCATTACCAAGATGTGGCCGTCTCTGGGGGTGCATATCTCTGCTGCTGTCCTGACTCACAGCAGGGAGAAGACAGGTGCGATCTTTTAGAAGTGACCATTCCTCACTGTCCAAAGTCTCCCTGGCCCTGCTTTAGTGGTCTTCCTATCACCACCCTCTTCCTGACTTTTTGTTTTCTATCTACCGCTTGTTGTCTGTGGCCC
>NW_012144967.1:1521523-1531653 GCF_000956105.1 Propithecus coquereli
GAGTTTGAGGTTGCTGTGAGCTAGGCTGACGCCACGGCACTCTAGCCAGGGCAACAGAGCCAGACTCTGTCTCAAAACAAATAAACAAACAAAAAAAACATCACAAATCTCTGTTGTAAATCACCTCCCTCCTGTGAGAATCTCCTCCATTGATGAGAAACCCTGATTATAAACCAAGATCAAACTGGACACAGTGGTACCTCTACTTTTAGGGAACGTTTATAAGACTTTTTAATTATAAGAAATAATGACCCTGGCAGTCATTTTTAACAATAAAGAAAGATATAATAAATTCATGAAAATCACCTATACTCCCACCACTCAAAGGCAGCCCACCTTTTAATGCCCCTTCTTTAAAACAAAACAAAACAGAACAAAACAGCACAGCTATGATTATGATATTCTTTATAGTGAATGAACTAGGATGGATCAACATCCATGGACTCTAATGTTTTTTAGTTTTTTTCCCTAAGACGCTGTGACATCTTGGTGCTACTCACACGTTGCAGGGTGCGGGTGGGGCAATGCAGACTTTTATTGCTGTGAGGGACCCTCCTGACTCTGCCTCAGACAACCTTACTGACAGTGAGTAGGGGTGATCTTCTGTCATTACCAAGATGTGGCCATCTCTGGGGGTGCATATCTCTGCCGCTGTCCTGACTCACAGCAGGGAGAAGACAGGTGTGGTCTTTTAGAAGTGACCATTCTTCACCGTCCAAAGTCTCCCTGGCCCTGCTTTAGTGGTCTTCCTATCACCACCCTCTTCCTGACTTTTTGTTTTCTATCTACCGCTTGTTGTCTGTGGCCCCCACTAGAGTGTACACTCCTGTGGGCAAGGCAGGCATGTACTCACTGTTGTGTCCCTCAATACCCAGGACAGAGGGCTGGTACTTAGTAGATGCTCAATTAAAAGTCATTGACAAGTGGTCCTGTGCTGGGAATGTTGACTGCTATGCGATGCAGTGATGACTCAGTCTTCAGTTTGAAGGAATGAGGCTGCCATTGACAGCAGTGGCCAAGAATGCATCCTCTCTTGTCCTGAAGGTCAGCCTCCTGGCTGGTGTGGACTCTCACGTGTGGCTTTGGCACCACTGAGAACAGGTCCTAAAGGAAATTCAAGCAAATTTTCTTACTAGGTGACATTCCAGTTATAGAACTCTAGGCCAGTGGTTCACCACTGGGGGCAGTTTTGTCCCCAAGGGGAATTTGGTAATGTCTGGTGACATTTTTTGGTTGTCATAATGGGGAGGGGGATGCTGCCGACATCTGGTGGGCAGAGGCCGGGGATGCTGCTAAACATCCTTTTAACACAGTACACAGAAGAGCCCCCACAACCAAGAATGATCCAGCTCAAAATGTCAATAGTGCTGGGGTTGGAAAACCCTGCCCAAGGCCTTCTCCTCCCTTTTCTGGAAGAGAGGAAGAAGAGGAAGAGAGGAAGAAAAAAAAAGACAGCACAGGAAGGGAAATGAACTGACGTTTATTGTCCACCCGGGCTCCTGGCTCTGTGTTAGATACGCCATAGATTAGGGTATGTATGTAGCATTCGGTCTTCACAATGAACCTTTGACGTGGGTATTATCATCCCCATTTTACAGATGACAAACTGAGGCTCAGAGAGGGTAAGTAGCTTGCCCGAAGTCACACAGGTAGCACATGTGAACACCAGTCTGCCTTGTTTCAAAGCCCACATACTTTCTACCAGATACACTGAGTCCCACAGGTGGTAGGATGTTGATGACTTTCTAAGGGAGTATATTGAATGAGAGAGAATGTTTTCAGAAAGGATGTAATTAACCTTTTGAATTAATTAGACCTCATTAATTTGGAATCTGAACAATTAACCAGCCTGAGGCTGACGTTTTCCTTTGAATGACCTATGAAGAAGAGATTTGCTCTATATGGAGAAGAAAGTAGGGTGGGCATAGTGAGTCCTTTAGGAGGACTGATGTTTCTAAGGCAAATACTGCAGGTTTAAACATCGCAGGACCTCAAATGGTAACCACTTCACTGTTCCTTAGTAGTGTACTCTGGAAAGTAATAATGTCCCTAGCACTCTAAGTTCAGGAAGAGATCATTTCCTGGTCTTAGTCATCCATTAACACCTTCAACGAATGTTTACCAGGCACTTGATTTGTGGCTGATGCTGCTCTAGGGCCTCATAGGGGACACCCTAATACGACATACTGGCCTGACAAAGTCTATAGTCTATTTAAGGACAGACCTAAAATAAAAAATTACCATAGCCTGTAGGACTTTTTCCCGGAAGGAAGCGCCTGTAGGAAGTGCTACAACTCCGATGTGGGTTATGGGATGGGAGAACTGCAGGGGGCCCAGTAAGAATCCTGCTTGGGGAATACAAACAGGAAGAGCATCCCAGAGGGGTAAAGATTGATCTGGGTTTTGAAGGACGAATAGAAGTTTCTTGAGTGGATACGAGAAATAAAGTCATATCAGGTAAAGGAAGCAATGGGGCAAAGGCCTTGTTGTGAGAGCATGTAATTTTCAGAGGACAGTGTATATTTATTCATAGACAAATATGTGAGCCCTACTGTGTGCTCAGCATTGGAAACAGAGAAGAATAACAGAGACAAATAACTAAGTTAGTGTCAGAGCATGACTGCTATACAAAACAGGACAGGGTTGTGCAACAGAGAGAAATGAGGACTGGAAGGGGATGGCGTTTGAATCAAGACCTAAGTGGCTAGAATGAGCCAGTTATGTGACCTGAGCATTCTAGATTCTTCCCTTCTCCTGCCCGAGGCTCCAGTCCCAGCATTTTAAGTAGTGAAGCCCACCTTTGTCGTTCAGGCCTCTGGGCCAAGGTGCCCAGGGTACAGGAAAGGTTGCAGGGAAGGGCTGGGCCTCCTGCCTCTCCATTGCCTGTGCTGGGCATCTAGGGGGCCAGTTGGTCTGTCCTGTTGTTGACCAGCCAGTTGACAACTCCCAGGAGTGCCTCCCTGAAGGTGGGACCTGCTGTGCATCCCACAAGACTCAGGCTGCTCTCTGATTAAGACGCTACTCAGAAGATTCCAGCACTGGGGAGTATGGTGCAGCTCCAGGGTCACAGAAAATATGCCATCGTTGAGAAGGCACAGACCAGATAGTTCCTATGGAGCAAGGCTGGGAGTTCATGGGAAAAAGTCCCAGGGCGAGGAGGGACGGGGGTTCTGTGACCAACGGGAGCTCCACGTAAGATGGATAGTTGGGCTTTGTTGAGAGACAAGGCTCATTCCAGCACCATCTCCAATATTCATGGTGGCTTTGTCATTGGTAGAGGCACCGGGTGTACCAATGAAGCTGATGAGAGCTGAGCAAGGCGAGGGCGTCAGCTCCCAGAGCCCCAGAGGACCACCCAGGTGAGTGTGGGGAGGGCTGGGAGGGGAGGTAGAGCCCTGAGAGAAGTAATGACACAGACCTTGGAGTTCCTCTGCGCATGATCAGGACACACCCAGAGGTGTCGGGCAGCAAAGGGCGCAGCCAATTTGCACAGATTTGTTCTTTAAAAAAGGTTCCCTCTGGAGACCTTTGTGAGAACAACTGGACGGATGAGGGGCAGGCAGGCTGCGGCTAGTCAGCAGGCGGTGTCACAGGTGATGAGGGCCAGGTCCGAGTGGCACCCTAGGTTCCCGGCATGAGATGAGAAAGTGTATGGCAGTCCTGCCATCAGGTAGGGGATGTGGGGTCTGAAATAGGCCTGGGGAGGGGAAAGAGCATGAATTTGACTTTGAGGATGCTGAGGGCAGACAGCCAGGCAGCAGCCGGACATTCAGGTCTGAGGCTCGGGACGCCAGAGACAGAGTTGATTACCAAGGAGAGGAGTCGTGAGCAGCGGGTAGATGATGCTTTGGATGTGGGAAGAGCCAGAGGAAGCAAAGGACAGAATCCCGGCACATGCCCATGTCTAACAGGACATAAGAAGAAAGGTGTTCCCTGAAGGTGATGGGGAGGGGGAGGCTTAGGAGGTCGAAGGAGAAGCAGGGGAGTCGAACGCTGACCCCAGTGAAACTCAGGACAACTACCTGTGAGACGAGTTTGTTTCTTTTTCATGATGAAATTGAAGCTCAGAGAGCTTCTGACAGGTGGTGAAGCTTGTGAATAGCAGAACAGGCATTTGGCAGGTGTTAGTAACCCCGGATCAGGGACGGATCCATGAAACCAAACCACTTGGTTCAGAGTCATGTGACAGGCTCATAAGAGTCATTATTTTTCATACCAGATTAACATATGTACATACGGTTTTCATTAGAAGGAGCATAAATGTATTGCAAAAAATTTGGAAAATAGAGGAAAGAAAACATATTAACCACAAACTCCTCCTTTCTAACTGAGACACTATTAGTATTTGGTGTGACTTTTGTGATCCTGTTGATTTTTTTCTCTGATTTACATTCTTATTTTTTAAAGCCTGGTATTATAACCGATTGTTCAGGTTTGGCACAATCTCCATTCTCGTCCTTTTAATGGTCACATAATAATCCATCAAGTGAATATACTACTTATTAATTTGCACATTCTCCAAATTTGAATACTTTCTTTTTTGTCACCGCCGTTTTGTGTAAAATTATTATACTGTATTGAACATTTTTCTGAATTTAAGATTATTTCCTCATGAAAGTTTCACAGTCAATATTTTTATTGATCTTAATACATATTGCCAAATTGCTTCATGAGAGAGCTGTACAAGTAATTATCCGGTAAATGTGTGACTAGAGATGTTTATTTTTTAATTCTAGATTTCTTCATTGGAATCACCCAGCTCGCTCCATGAAAGAGGCTGTTGGCTCCCACCAGCAGGAAGGACGCCACCTCTGGGCTGCAATGTGGCTGCGCAGTGCTAACTAACCTTAAGGCAGGCACGGATTTAGACAAGCCCAAGCTGATCTTTCAGCACAAACGTCACTATCAATTGGTGCAATTTGCAAAGGTATGAGAGAGGCCAAAGGGACAGGAGTGGGATTGGGGGGTGGGAGGGAGAAATCTCCGTGGTGTGGAACCAGAGAGGAGCCAAGAGATGGTGAAATGGGAGGAAAAGGACTATGGTGGGAGCCCCACGTGCCACCTTGCCCGTTCCTGAGCTCTTCAGAGAATCGACACTGGAGACTATACCCTTTGAATTCTTGAGGGACTGATTTACTGGACTGTTTGAGGATCCCACTGGATCCTCCGGGGAAAGGTGGAGTTCTAACGGGGCTCTCCCGTCCTCTGCCCAGTGGCATGGTGGGAACCCGGCCAGCCACATCCTTGGCCCCCAGGCTGCTGCAAATGAGCCCCATGCTGGTGTGTGGGATACAAGGGACATGTGCATTTTGCCAGCCACAGTGGGGCCAAAGCCCACTCCTCTGTGTGCACCTTTTTATTTCTTTGGCTCCCAAAGGTCCTTGGAAAGATAATAGTGATAGCAGAGAGTTCAGGTGATGGGAAGGAATAGGCAGGTTTCTCTTAGGCAGGATGTGATAGTGAGATCTGGATACTGTATAGCCAAGGAGAAAAGGGGAAGGTGACTTTCCCCGTCCTCGTCCTTTCTACCTTCCTGGATAGACCAAAGCCTATGTTAGTGGTTGGGAGGTGCTTTTAAGTCCAACTTGCATTCTGTGTGTTTCTAAATTCTGAGAGGTTCAGATAAGGACTCTGGATTCTCAGGGGCACAAAGCAATAAACACCGCACAATTGCAGCTTTCCAGAGAAGGCTTAAGACAACAAAGCACTCATTAATGGGAAAATACATACGGTGGCAGACACCTTTATTTTTGTTTAGTCTTTTGACAGGGTCGGAATGAAAAGAGTTATGCGATAGGGAGAGAAAGCCCTACCATCATTTAACTTGCCGTATTCTGTGGGGATAATTACCTATAAGTGTAATTACAGAGAAGACAAATGGCATTTTTAGCTGTGGTCTTAAAGCGGCGAGTTAATTTCCGACTTTGACCAGAACTATGTTAATTAGCCTCAGCGCACTCTCTCCTTCTCGCCCTCTCTGAATGCTAGTTCCTCACCCAGGCCCGAGCCTGGCCCGCTCCCTCCGTACCTTTGAGTAATGACAGGACACCGCACGCCAAGCAGATCGCGGCTGCTGTATTAATAAGGCTACTTTCCCGTCCATTTATCATCAATTAAAGGTGCGCCAGTTTGTAAAGTAACCCCACCTTCGGCCCGGCCGCCCAGAACGGCTCCTCATTTATTTTCCGCGTGGTTTCAGCTGGAGTCAGACCCACCTTGCAGCTCAGAGGTGACAGGCGGCATGAAAAAGTACACTAATTGAGACATCTCAAGGGAGAAGTATAAGAAAACTGAAACGGTAATTAGAATGAGGGGATTTCAAGCCGGGTAAGGAAAATCGAATGGAGGTGCATATTAGGCGCCGTTACAGATGGGGAGGAAAGTACCTGGGGGAGGGGAGAGAAATGGGTCTTAGAGTAGAGCGTACCCTTTTAACACTTCGGGAGAGAGAGGAGGGAGGAAGAAAATATCCGGGGTCAGGTGTGTGGACTTTTAGGCGGGGTGGCCTCGCATGCAACCTGCAAGACAAAGCTGTTAAGTGACAGGGAAACAGGCCAGCAAATTGCTGGGCCTTAGATGGAGGCTGCTGTTTTGGGGAGAGAAATGCGCTGGATCTCTGCTAGCGCACGTGGTTCCGGTGATCCCGGTGTTGTGTGCAAAAGTGGCGAAACAAGCTGCAGGGAGATTTCCCGAGATTTGAAAACGGGAGTGTTCCTCAGCGTCCGCTCCCAGTTCTCCTCCTCGCGTGCCCTGGAAGCTGCGTCGCTCAGCATCCGCCCGTTGCAGGGCCCCACGCAGCCCTCTTCCGAGGACCTTAAGAGAAAGCTTACTTCCCATAGTTTCCTGTGGGACTCCTGGCTGAGAGTGAAATCGGCCCAAATGACACCATGGCTGATACCCTGAACAACCGGGAGGGAGCTGTCAGTGGGAATGCCTGTGACACTCATGAAATATCCGAAGAGGACCTGGCCTTAATCTGGAACCCCTTCACTTTCTAATTTGAGGGACACTAAAATGCTGATTCCGAAAGCCCAGCTGCTTATTTTGGTCAACACCTGAAAGCAATTTGGGGCTTTCTAATTATGACTCCAGAAAATAGACTAAATGTCGCTCAACAATTGTGGAGCTGGCAAACGGTGGCCCCCGAGTGGGAATGCTCTGCAGGCTGGCTCTGTCATTAACTACAGGTCCCTTTTGAGTTACAGTCCCCAGTGGGGCTTCAGGTCTGCCCTGGTCCCATTCAGAACTCCAGCTTTCGTCAGCCTGTGTGACGTGTCCTCTGAGCCTCTCTCGATCTTCTGTGCTGTCACCTCTAGTGCAACTCTGGGCTTGCTCTTGGGGCGCTGCCATGGCACCAGGAGGGCTTTGGTACAGACTGAGCCCAGCTCCTTCCCAGGAAGGACGCAGCTCCCTTGGCAAGTACAGCAGAAGCATCTGCTCCCGTTGAGATGTCTGGCTTCACTCACCTCCTCCACTGCGTCTTCAAACTCTGTCCTGGATGTATCAGGAGTGTGACTCTTTCACCCTTTCCTCCCTGTTTAAGTGGGCTACAAATTTCTGGATTGCAACTGACAATTAATAGACTTTCCTGTTAATAACCATAGTAATGGCACAGCTAATTTCACTGATCATGCAGAAATAGTTATCAAGGCAGCATATTTGAGTGAAAATGGATAATTTTATAAAGCCATGAAGATGTGACCTTATGAGGTTGAAAATTCAAAGTGAGTACCACTCAGATGGCATGGTGTTGCAGTAGCTAATTATAGTGGTTTTATTTTCATATTTGATCATTATTAAAAAAAGTTTCTCCCTTCCCCAATGCACACACGCAAACCGGCAAAACCATATCAAGCAAGTTTCTCTTTGAATTTAAAATTACTCTTTGGGGCAGGGAGGTTTCTGAATCATGGATGAAAATTTGGACATCAAAGAGATTTTTCTCCCCTTCCTCTAAAGGAAAAAGAGTTTTTTCTTTCTAACTATATAAGAAGGAAAAAAAAAATACATGGGTTTGAAAGTAAATTTTTACCAGGGCAATAAGAGAGTAGGAAACACCAAATTCCTATGTCTGGACAAGTTTGAATGTTGCTCTGATGAGATAAAATGCAACCTTATGAAAGAGACTGCTAAGGAGAAAGCACACTTAGTCTTAAAATCAGGTCCAGGACTAAGGGACCATTTCTTCCTGAGCAGAGCACACTCAGAAGCTCATGTCTCATCAATAATAAACAGAAGGGATGCTGGATACCCCCAAACCAATAAACTCTGGGCTTGCCTCACAATTTATTTTTTAAGAAGAGGATTGATAAAAGGTGATTTCTAAGAATTACAACATTCTTTGATAAACAAATAATCTTTGATCTGTGTAAAAGTTTTTTTCTTTCAATGGATCATCAATTTCTAAAAGGACAGTATCATCACAAATGGAAGAAAATGTCCACTTTATTAATTAGTAAAGACAATAATTGTGTTCTATTCTCAATTTGTATCATTGAGATGTGTCATTTTGGCAATTGTATTTTCACAGACTGTGCTATACTTTGCTTTGTTTTTTTGCTTTCTGGGATTTAATGAATGCCAATAACTAAAGTAGAATAATTTGTAGCTTATGAAGTGCTTGTTTCATTGGTTCTTACAATAATCTTGTAAAATATGGAAATGCTAGCTCCTGCATTGTCGAACAAGAATCTAGTTAACTAAGAAAAACCTACATCTGACATCAAAGTTAAGACAGGGACAAAGCGAGGATGTCTGCTCTTACTTGTCACTCCTATTTAATACAGGGAGGGATCACGAATAACCACTGTGCAGTTTCTGTAGGGTGGCACGAACTGTGCTACATGCTGTGTGTTCTGGTACTTTGTAACATTGTGATATAGGGACTGTTTCCCCTGCTTTATAGAGGAGGAAGCAACAGCTCAGAGAAGTTCTGACATTGTCTAGAGTTTGCACAGCGAGTGACTATTGGAGCAGGTATTTGCCACCAAAAGAGAAGCACCATTCACTGTCTCACACAACGCTCCCTCTGCTAGTGTTAGAAATTCGTATCCTGCGAGGGACCATGACCAGCTGGCTTTTGGAGGTCATAGGGCCAGGATGTGACTCCAAGCACGGTGTGCTCTCCTTGGTTCTTTTTCACCTGTCAGTTGTAAACCAAACTGTTGGTAGATCTTTAAAGTTTTTGTAAATTTTGAATTCCTGCATGCTTAAAAAGAAAGAAAGAGAGAAAAAGAAACAAAAAAGAAGAGAGAGGATTTCTTCCCTCTCCAGTGAAAAACAGACTCCAATTGGGAAGTTAAAAAAAATCACATGCAGCAGTTCTATGTTAATGCCCTTTAAATCTCTAAGGTCACTTGGATATATGATCTGCTGTTTCTCATGAAAATATGTTGCCCATTAAGTTAAACAGACTAGGATGGTTTAGTCAAGTGAGGTTTCACATTTAGTGATTGATTTTCATTTTCTTAGGTTATAAATTAAATTTTACGAGACATTGGCATAAAGTCGAGAGCAGAAGACTCCATCAAAGCTGGACTAAAAGATACGGCGAATGTATTACAGGGCTCGGTGTGTTCCTCTGTGCAGGACCGCTGCACCCTGAGCCCGGAAATCCCACGAGGATGCCCCCAGTCAGAGGCCGGCTTCACTCTCCATCCGCCTGGGCTGCTCTTTGTGTACCCACCCCCAGATGGCTGGAGGGGAGAGTGGGGGAAGAAGGGGAGAGAACGGAGGGGGAAAATGTTTCTATTTGCTTCCAGCACTATTTCCATTTTCTTCTCCCTCCCTGTGGCCACAGGGGGCCAGGTGTGGAGAGAGGAGGAATATGCTGTCTGGAGTGTTCAGGTAGAGATGTCCCTGCATAAATAAGCTCAATGGCTAAAGATTTCCAGCTGTGTTGGCCAAGGGGGCTGAAAGCCATTTAATATTCAGATGTGTGCTTCCAGCCAACTGGAAAGGCTTGCACTAGGAGAAAGGGCGTCTGCTCGATGTGCACTGAGAGACTCTGAAACTCCCAGCTCATTTTAAGAATTAATATTTCTGAGTTTTTCTGTTCAATTAATTGGCTACTTATTCTTTCATTTTATTATCTGCCCTTGTTAGCAGAAATGCATTAGCATCTGTCAAAT
>NW_012144967.1:1532880-1533688 GCF_000956105.1 Propithecus coquereli
TCTGCTGAAATGGAAGGACAAGGCTGAAGTCCAGGTTTCCCTCATGCTTTCCTGGTGATGAGGAAATCTCAGCCTTCACTCAGCTTCGCACCTCCAGGGCCCAGGGGCAGGGTTCTTCTCTCAGAGGCTGACACTCCCCTGCTAGATCCTGGGCACCATTGCAAGTGCTCCTACCTCACTCCTGCTACTTCCTGTCTTTCCAAGAGAGTCTCTAACAAATACTGTTCCAGAAGGCCTGGCAGGTGTGGATTGCCTGGACATTTCTCTCGTTTGCTCATCACCCACTGGGATACAACATGGAATCCCTCCCAGTCAGGTAGTCTAGATTTGATTCTTGTAAACTTTTTGTTAAGAAAAATTTGAAACATACACAACAAGCAGAACACTATGATGACCCTCTCTATATCCATAACTTTCAGTAATGATTACTCCTGGCCAATTTTCTTTCATCTGTATGGTCACTTTTCTTCCCTCCTCCCTGTGATTATTTTGAAGCCAATCTCAGACATTGTATCATTTCATCTATAAATATTCTGATATGTATCTCTAAATATGTTTTCTAAAGTATACTTCTAATACCATTACCACACTTAACAAATTAACAAATATTCTTTAATATCATCAGATAGCTAGTGTTCTCATTTCCCTGATTGTGTCATAATTTTATTTTGCAGTTTGTTGGTTTAAATCTGATTCCAAATAACATAGTATATTGCAGTTTGTTAATATGTTTTTTTTTTTTTTTGAGACAGAGTCTCACTCTGTTGCCCGGGCTAGAGTGCCGGGGCTTCAGCCTAGCTCACAGCAA
>NW_012144967.1:1534968-1536776 GCF_000956105.1 Propithecus coquereli
TGGGAACTTTCTATGATTTCATTTTATCTCCACTATTGGTGGAGATATCATCAAACTTAATTTTTTTGTGGTTTCCCTAGGCTTTACAAATACCTCTTTAGCCAATTATAATCCCACTCAAATAACATTATACTACTTCAAGTATAGTGTGAGAACATTATAACAGTACATTTTCAGTTCCTCTCTAATACACTTTGAGCTATTGTTGTCATACAGTTTCTTTTATGTATGATATAAGCCCCACAATACATTGTTACTATTTTTATTTTAGCCAGTCAATTAGCTTTTAAAGAAATTAAAAGTAAGAAAAAATGTCTTTTATAAGTACCTTAATTTTTAGCATTGCCAGTGCTATTCATTTCTTTGTGTAAATCTAGGTTTTTATATGATATCATATTTCTTTTGCCCAAAGAACTATCTTTAACATTTTGGGTAGTGCATGTCTGCTATAAATGAATTATCTCAGCTTTTGTTTATATGAAAAAGTATTTTGCCTTTATTTAATGAAGATATTTTCATTTAATATAGACTTTTGGGGTGATAGTTTATTTTTGTACTTTAAAGATATCACTCATGTTTTCTGGTTTGCATGATTTCTGATGAGAATTCTGCCAAAATTGAAGGAGGCTGGAGGCTCCATTGTCTCTAGTCCGTAATCCTGGGTGCTGATAGGATTTTGTCTAGAATGAAATACGAGTAGCTCTCAGGTAGTAATAATGATTTCAATGCTTGGAAATGATAGTTTGCCCAAACTTTTCCCAATGGACTCTCTTGCTTTGTCATTCTTTTCCAATTGCCAAGGTCCATTTGAGGCATGTTGTTTTTTTGTTCTTTTTTTTGTATTTTGACAGTTGAACTCTTATAAACTTTTTGTTAAGAAAAAGAAGGAAGAAAGGACAAAGAGAATCCTGGAGAACCCTCCTGCAGGGGCCAAGTTTGAGTAGCATTGGAGGTAAGTGCTTGTTCTGTTATGAGCTGGCTTCGTGGTGCTTTCCTTACTTCTCCTTGAATTTGGAAGGAAAATGGAAGGCAGACAGACAATTCTTGGGGAGAAGAGTAAGTACCAATGGGTTTACTCCCCCAGCCTAGATGGTGGCCCAAGAGCCTGGTGGTGGCTGCTAGCCTTTCTTTAGCCTCCCGTCTCCCATCCTGGGGGGATGAAGCTCATTCTGCTGGCTGCATCAAGTTTCCTTTAAGGAAAATGCTATGACTCCAGCTGTGAAAGTGATGGATGTCCTTCTAGACCCCAGAGCCTTCTGCAGACACCCACTGTCATTTCAGAGCAGAAAAAAGTGCAAGTATGTGTGTGGAATTGTGTGAAAAACCATTATTCTTTATTTTATCAAAATGGGGAGGAAGGAAAGGGAAAAAAGTGTAGGAGTGAATACTGGGCTTCCGTGATAAATAGACTGCTTAGGTTTTCACAGTGAAGGAACTCTTCCTTGAGAATGAATTGCTTGGCCATTCATTCATTCATTCACTCATCTAGCAGATATTGAGACCCTATTATGTGCTGGACCCTGTGTTGGCTTCAAGATAAGCAAAGACAAATAAAATTGAGTGCCCACTCGTGTGGTTAACAATCTTGCGGCAAATACATATGTTTAAACAAAAAATATTACAGTGTCATTTCAAATGTAATGGTGAGGAGGTAGAAATACTACAGGGATAAATGATCCCTCCCTGGGCTGTTGAAAGGAGAAAGAGTGGGTTTATAAAGACAGTGACATTTGAGTCTTCAAAGAGGTATTTAGCATTAGGGTAAAGAGTCCATGCTGGAGGGAGGCAGTGTGGATCTGGAATCTTGT
>NW_012144967.1:1537981-1543576 GCF_000956105.1 Propithecus coquereli
ATTCACCTTCTTCTGTCCTTACACTCTGGGCACTTTGAACAGGACATTATGCACTTCACAGCCCTGTGGGTAGATATCAATCTTATCCCTGGGGTCAGCCCACACTCAGGTATGATCATTGGCATCCAAACAGCACTAATTTTTTAGAAAATGCCTAAGGTAAGTCAGCCGAGGAATTGGTTGAAACAAGTTCCTTTGAGGAGCATCAAATAGCACCTGCTCCCTAATAAAGAGTTATATTAATATGAATTACTTTTTTTTTTTTGCCAAAAATAAGATTATTGGACTCACAGAGGGGGAAACTATACCTTTTGATCCTCTGCTGAGTACCTTTTGGCAATTCTGACTTTTGGATTGAATTCTGGGCAGGTTTGCTCAGATAGTTTGAATGCAACGCCAGGGCCCCAAAGGTTACAAGTGATGTGTCTGCAGACTTCCTGCCAATCCTTGGAAACTGGCACTTTATCAGATGGAAACATGTGAACAGCCTAATGCACAGTGATTGAAGGGGAAAAAAGATCAAAAGTAGTAGGAGAGAGAATCCCAGTGTTAGAGGACCGCGGAAGTCTTCAAGTCTGTCCACCTATCACCTGGAAAGGAAAGAGTGTATTCTTATGTATTGATTTTTAGTATTCCAGTAAGAATTCTTAGTTCTTCGACCATCTGTAATGGGAAAATAAAGCCCTAAAAACATATGCTCTGATAACCACAATAATTATAGATTATCTTGCTATGCCTGGTAAAGCATTTAAGCAATTAAAGAAAAAACTCTTAAGCGTGACTAAAATGAAAAATTTTAAAAGTTACATAAAAAGTTCATGCATAGAGTTGGTGATGATATACGTGAGAAGGGTTACTGTTGAAACAGTGACATGATTAATTTCTTTAAGTAAAAGGTGGTTGTGAGCCCAGCCTTCCTCCAGCAAATGTTGGCTGGAAATAAAAGCTCACATGTTGGGTGTCACGGTAGAAAAGGTGTTGTACTTGCGGCCCCTTCCGCCAGTAACTGTTTAATAATGCAAGCCCATTAATCGTGGAGGAAGATGGCATGCTGTTCCCTGCTCCCTACAGCATAACCACGCATGTTGTCGCTTCAAAAAATGTGCATAAATGTAGTTCCACCGCAAAAGAACTGGGAATGTGAAAGATAATTTTCTTTTTCTCTCTTTTGGAAACACGTACCCTCTGGAAGAGCTAGGATGGTTGAAAAGTGGTTAAATAAACAGCACTCTCTGACCATTGTCAGTAGACTGTCTTGGAGTATTAGCTGTTTATTTCGCTGACATCTTCTGAAGGGTCTATAGGGGACTTTTTCAGAAGTCAGGACCTCAATGTAATATACAAGCATTGATTCTGATATTTCCCTTGATAACAGTGCTCGACCATATTGGGGTCGTAAGTCAGTAAGGTTCATTGGTTGCTGTAATGCTCACTGTCACCAGTAATAAGTACAAAGGACTTGCTCTAAAAGCTGGCTTATAAAACTTTAAGGAAACTTGGATTGCTTAAGTGAACTTGTAAGGCTCTAGGGGGGCCAAGCGGGCCTTAGTTGTCTACTTATATTAATTTCACAGAGTTTAAAGGGTCAGGAAAGGCGGTCGGCGATGCTTATTAATTTATGAAAGACAGACTCTTGTCTGTCTTGCTATCTCACTTTGACCATTCTGCCTTTCCTTTTAGAAAATTTAATATAAATTAAACCTTACCAGACAAGAGTGCCCTAAAACATTAAGTCTAAAGTTTACAGCTGGACTAAAAGGATCCAAAGATGCTTCGTCGTTTTTCTGGCACAATTTCATCTGATGGGGTGTTCGAACAATAGAACCACTTAGTGGACATAAAACATGAGAAGGAAAAGCAATTAGAGGCAGACTAACCACAGTTAGTCAAGGATTAGGATATTTTAAAAATAAGAGACATATTTGCTTCTAAGGATTTTTTTCTTCTTTCTCTAAGAAATAATGGTTTGTAACAAGAGCATCTTCTTGGCCTTAAGTGGAGGCATGGTTCTTGTTAAGATGGGAATGTTTGTGAGTCTTAGGAATGTCTCAAGACATATCTGACTATTGAGGCCAAACTCTGCTGAGGAAGAGTGAGAAAAGGGACATGGGATATTGCCATAGAAATAAAGCCAGTCTTACTAATAGGAATGTTCCTTGTTGGTTGATTTGCTTTTGAATAAAGACGGAAGGCCACAATCATGTAAAAGCAGGTATTAAAAATATAATACCTACTTTAGTCCTCACACAAGGCTTTAAATTAATTTACAGATGTGGGCATTGAGGCTCAGAGACATTAATACATTTTCTGTGGTTGTATAGTTAGTAATTGCCTGAGGAGTACTGGGAAGTAAAGGAAGCCAAGGGATCAGACTGAAGATTACCAATGCCATGCTAGACTCTCCTTCTAGGGAGCCTTGTTAAGCAGCACATCCAAAGGAGGGAATAGCATGTGTGCCGAGACCCCAAGTAAGGGATGGAAATCAGGACAGCTTTGCTGCAGTGCAGTGGGCATGCAGGGGTGCAGGGAATGCAAAATTAGACTGGAAAGGT
Organism: Propithecus coquereli; assembly: GCF_000956105.1. Taxonomy (NCBI): domain Eukaryota; kingdom Metazoa; phylum Chordata; class Mammalia; order Primates; family Indriidae; genus Propithecus; species Propithecus coquereli. The sequence goes on from NW_012144967.1 coordinate 1,540,534, forward strand.
AGCAGGCAGACATGGGTGGTCAAGTAGGTTAGTAATTTGATTTTTATTCTAGGAGCAATGGGAGACATCAGGAGGTTTGAAGCAAGGGGTACTCAGATTTGTAGATCTATGAGTTTAACAAGTTATGTTGAGAGACCACCAATTCCCGTTTAGATAGAGTAGCTGGTGGCAGATTATGCTCCTATAGAAGACAACTTAAAAAGCTGGATAGAGAGTAGAAATAATCTGTATGAAGGTAGAAGAGAGCTGCTGAGGTGAAGAAGGGAAGAGTGAACAAGACTCTGGAAAAGTAAGCTAACTTCTGCAGCCTCCTCCAGACTGGATTCATTTGCTGGTTCTAAGTAATGCAAGAGGCTGAATATCAGGATTTGCACTAGTGGCAACAGCTGCTGGGGAAAAGAGAAATCAATAGAGCTTCTGGAAGAGGGTTAGGAGTCTTCAAGCATGCAGCTAGTGTTTTCCTCAGGGCAATTGAATTCTGAGGCTACATGGAGTGGGAGGGAAAAAACAAACCTATACAGAGGTCCTCTGAAAAAAAAACACAGAGTTTTCACCAGTCATCATAGTCTCAAGAGACAAAAATTAGAGTTTAGAACTCCGTACGGGGAAAGGATCCCATGAGAACACCAGACTTTCAGGTAAAAATCTTGGAGGGCTATACCTGAAATAAAGGAAAACAGAAAATAGATTGAGCCTTACCTTGACTACAGCACAGACTCGATACAGCATAGTTTCTAATTATATTAAGGTGATTAGCTATTACTCTCTCTGCTTAAAAAAGGGAGAGATATATGGTCCATGGAGCAAAACATTACCTGGAGTTTCCAAGTTTTAGAAACAGTTTCCATTAAATCCAGAATTACTAGACATGCCAAACACAGAACTGCATGATTGAAAACCAAGAGAAAAACAATCAAAGAGAATAGGCCCACAGGTGATACAGATATAGGGGTTAGTTAACAAGACTTAAAAATAACCTAATATATATGTTTAAGGACATGGAGAAAAGAGCTCAAAATATACAGGATGTATTAGAAATGTCAATCTGTAAAATAAATGGGCAATTCTAGAACTGAATACTACAATATCAGTAATGGTTATGTGGACATAACAGTAAGCAGAATTAGTGAGCTGGAAGGTAAGTCAACAGACTATCTCTGTGCTGAAGCACATGGAGAGAAAAGAATAGAAAATGCAGAAAAGAACATTAGAGAAATGTGAGACTCAGTCAATAGTTCTAAAATATAAGTGGAATCCCAGAAGGAAATAATAGTAAATGAAGCAGAAGCAATATTTAAAGAGGTAATGGCAAATATTTTCCAAAACTACTGATGATATTAATCTACAGGTTCATGGTAGCTCTGTGATGTTAAGAAGTATAAATATTATATCACTATATTGTATTACAAGTAAATATTATAAGAAGACTGCTAATAACTACAGACAAAAGGAAAAATAATTCATATCATCTTCAAAGGAACAGTAATAAGTCTGATACCTGACTTCTCAACAGAAACAATGGAAGCAAGAAGACAATGGAAAGATTTCTTTAAAGTACTAAGATCGTGCTGGCTTCCAGAAAGAAGAATGGATTTGGGAGGTTAGCATTGTCTAGAGAGGATATGGGAAGAACAATTAGTAGAATTTTAGAGTATTATAAAGTCTTGTAAGAGGTGACTGTGGTCTATACTAGGGTAATGGTGATGGAGATTAAGACAAGTGAACTGAGGCAATAAATATTTGAGATCAAAACCCTCAAGATAAATAAAGCAAACCCACTGATTCCTCCCCACTCATCATAGAAAATCTGTCTCATCTCCGTGATTATTTTCTTCTTTTCTTGGAGGTTTCCTTAGTCACCTCATGGGCCATCTGGTTGGCTGAGATGAAAACACATCTTTTCCACAAGTTAATCTCCTCAGTAACCCTATGCTTTCTCACTCTTGTCTTCACATCTGATGCTTAGAAAGTGATCGAGTGCATTTCCAGTTCTTTGTGGAGAATTCCATGTGACATCATGATACCAGCTTCTCTTCTAGTCCTGCCTTATCCAAGTGTGGGTGGTCAGAGTGTGGGTTTATGGACAAATGGACATACCATAGGCCAAGGGCTCGGTTGGGTAGACGTGATAACTTTTTTGGAGTCCTTCAGTTTAGAGATATCTGGACAAAGGGAGGCTGACTTCAGATCTGACTTAACTGGATCTGAAACACTACCTCTGTCAATGACTATTTGTGCAACTTTGGGGCTCAGTTTCTTTCCTATGAAAAGCAGGATTGCTGGTAATATCTATACAAGGTGGTGCCCAGTACTGAGCCCAGGGTCAGGTGCATGTTAATAAATGCCATGTTCTACCACTGGCCTAACTGGATTGAGGGCGATACTCCTAGGGACTAACACAGACCGTGTACCAGGATGAGGAACTCACATCTATGGACCATGCTAACTAGTTCTGTCAGCACATGCTGTAGGGATCTTTGAACAAATAATTGTGCCATTGTTCAGGAAGGGATGGGGAAGATCTGAGAGGGGAGAAAAGCTAGGTCTATAAAGGTCTATAGCTGTGGAAATTAAGAGGGGTAGCAAAACTAAATACTAACTACTTTTCTAAAAGTTTAGCTTGGCTCTTAGTAAAATTGGGGCTCTGCTATTTTAGCATCTGCTCATGAGAAGTAGCAGAAATGAAGTGGTGAATGTTTGAAGGGCAGGGACTATTTAATTTAGGTATTAGTTTCCTATTGCTGGTTTGACAAATTACTGCAAATCTAATGGCCTAAAACAACATAAATTTATTCTCTTATAGTTACATAGTTCAGAAGTCTAAAATCAAGGTGTCTGTGGGACTGTGCTCCTTCTGGAGTCTTTGGGGAAGAATCTGTTGCCTTGACTTTTAAAGTTTCCAGAGGCTTCCTGTCCTGTATTCCTTGGCTCATGAGCCCTTCCTTGTATCAATACAACCTTTTATTATCTTTGTCACATCTCCTACAGTAGTGGGAGGAGTAGACTGATTCTCCTGCCTCTCTCTTATAAGAATCCTGTGATT
>NW_012144967.1:1544906-1550024 GCF_000956105.1 Propithecus coquereli
ATATTTTCTTTGTAGAAATATCTATTCAAGTTCTTTGTCCACTTTTTTTAAAATTCGGATTGTTGAGGTTTATTTTTTAATTTTTTAGCTGTAAGAGATCTTCATTTATTATGGACATTAAATCCTTATCATATAGGTGATTTGCAAATATTTTCTCCCATTCTGTGGATTGCCTTTCAATTCTGTTGGTAGTGTTGTTTGATGCATAAAATTTTAAAATTTTGTTAAAGTCCCACTTACCTATTTTTTGTTGGTGTTGCCTGTTCTTTTGGTGTCATATAAAGAAACCATCACTAGATCCAATGTCATGAAGCTTTCCCCCATGCTCTCTTTTAAGTCTTATAGTTTTGGCTCTTACACTTAAGTCTTTGAGCCAATGAGTTAATTTTTGTGTACGGTGTTAGGTAAGAGTCCAATTTCTTCATTCTGCATGTGGATATACAGTTTTCCTGGCATGATTTGTTGAAAAGACATTTGCCATTGAATGTCTTGGCACCCCTGTCAAAAATCACTTGACCATGTATGCATGAGTTTATTTCTGGGCTATCTATTTTATATGTCTGTCTTTAGGTTAGGACCACATTGTTTTAGTTACTGTAGCTTCGTAATAAGTTTTGCAATCAGGAAGTGTGAGCCTTTTATTGCTGTGACTAACAGTGATTTTTGAGGCTATAAATTTGAAATACACCTGTGATGGCAGAGGATGAATAAATGTATGACCTTAAAAGAAAATGAAGCTGTATGGCCACTGACAGCAAAATATGATGACTCTGAGATGTATGTCTTCTACTTCTGTTAGAACCATGAAGATGAAGAAAGATTATCAACATTAGAAAGATGAAGTATGGTTTTAGCTCCCATTGAAATTGAATTGTTGGCTAAACAAAGACAAGGCCTCTGGTCTGGAGCACTCCTAGGATCTGGCCTTCATTTGTCATTTATGGCTTTCTTTATGTGCAGGCAGATGGGAGGGTGAACAAGATGTCTTTACTCAATTATAACTCATTTTTGAATTCTGTTCCTTCTCTCTGCTTTAATCCTGGTATATACTTTCGACCCTTGAATAAATTATCTTTAGGTTAGGCTGCATATAATAGAAAATAGAATACAGTTAGAAGTTTATTTCTATCTCATGTAATGAAGTTCAGAGGTAGGCAATCCAGGGACAATGTGTAGCCACACACATTTCCAGGCAGCCAGGTTACTTCCAGCTCTCTGTCCCACATTTCCTGCATTGCAGCTGTCATCCCCTGATTCCAAGGTGGAAGCTGGATTTCGACTTACATCACATTATCATCTAATCACATCATATTAATGTTGCATTACAACAGTAGGAGGGGAAAAACCCCAACTGCCTCCTTTTTAATGCAATGCCCTGGAAGAATCGCACAATACTTCTTCTTTCCAATCAATGACCAGAACTTAGTCACATGACCACACCTATCTTCAGGGGAGGCCTGGGAATGTGGTCTTTTGATGGAGTTGACCTGGGGAGTTGTATGGGCATAAGGGAAAGAGAAAATGGTCACTGGATGTCAACCTGAAGTCTCTTCTACACTTTTGAATACCTTCAACATACAAGTCTGTATACATGAGCTCTTTTGACTCTATTCTATGTCCCACTCTTAGATATTGATGTATATGCAATTAAAATAAAGCAACAAATCTTGGATATTTATCACCATGCCAGAACAGGATGTAAGTCCTTAGGAGGCTTCATGGAATGAGCACACATGGCTCTGGTGAGGTCTGAGTTTCTTAACTCAACCCCAGTCCAATCCCCCTGGGATGCCCGGTCCTCGCACTGGCAGGAGGATGGGTGATTTTATTTCTGCATTCTAGCTTGCCTTTGTGGACACATTGCCTTGTTAGGTAATTGTATGTGATTGCATGGCATGTGGCCCACCAAAAGGGGACAAGCTTGGGCAAAGCATCAGATGGAATTTGATGCAGCTTGTCTGTCCTGCCCCTGTGGTCACCAGAATCCTGACTGCCATAGGTCCTTGGAGTCCATCGGGCCCAGAGATCTAACGGTAGAAAAATCTGAAGGGAATATTTAACCTGGAGCTAAAAGATTCAGCGAAAGTGTTAAGAAGTGAAAATGAATATGAAGTTTACTATAAAGTTAAATGTAACAAAGACATATGCACCCGCATGCATACATTATGCATAATCTTTCTTCATGAAGAAATTACTGAAATTCTTGGCCAGGTGTGGCTAAGAAAACTCTCTTTGTCCCATTCCAGTTCAGATTCTCTTCTTTATTACTCAAGTATCTCTCTTCTTTGTGTCTAGTTTGATCATGTCCTTTGCTTTTTCTTTAAAACATTGTTTCTTTGATTAAGCACTTTTAAGTATCAAATGAGAAAGTTCCTCAGAATTGCTGTCAGCAATGGCTCAGACTCACTCTTTCCTCCAAAATGTTTATCAGTTATATTTTTTAGCTCCAGGGGTGCACAGGTCCCTGCACAATGCTAAAATTTAAGAAGGCTCCCTCTCTTTCAAAATGGGGGCTGCCATATTAGCTTCTGGGGAATGCTGCCTGTTCTCTGCTGGTTTCATGCCCTCTGCCTTCTGTTCTCCCTCACTGAGCCTGTTATTGCTAAGCAATCATTCAGTTATTAAATAGTTATCATGCATATATATATTAGACAATATATGAACATAATAGAACGTGTGTCTACCATGAGGAATCCATAATCTGGTTGGTAATAACAATGCTGGAACAATCTTGGAAGTTGGTCTTCCAAAATAGATCTAAGAATGTCTGGAAGTACTTTTTCTCAAATTGGGGAGTCAAATGTTTTAATTTTTCCCAAGTATTCCAGGTGGATGGACTTGGAGGAAAAAAAATTTCAATCAAGGAATACTCAGGTCAGACATTTGCTGACTATTGGACACTGTGTGTGATGAATACCTGTTCATTCACCTTTCTCCGTCCCCCTCTACATTCTCTGCTCTCTGTAACTATGAAGTAAATTTGTTTCTCTTTAATTTATTGGAACAGTTCTGAGAGTATTGGGAATGCTAATGATTAAGGAGTAGTCCAGATGCGTAGAGATAGGAACACTCAGATACTGCTGGTGGGACTGCAAACTAGTACAACCTCTGTGGAAAGTAGTATGGAGATACCTCAAAGAACTAAAATTAGAACTACCATTTGATCCCGCAATCCCACTCCTGGGCATTGACCCAAAGGAAAAAAAAGACATTCTATAAAAAAGACATCTACACTTGAATGTTTATAGCAGCACAATTCACAATTGCAAAGAGTGGAAACAACCCAAGTGCCCATCAATACATGAGTGGATTAACAAAATGTGGTATATGTATACCATAGAGTACTACTCAGCCATAAAGAATGATGAACTACCCATTGTATTATCCTGGATGGAGCTGGAGCCCATTCTTCTAAGTGAAGTATCACAAGAATGGAAAAACAAACTCTACATGTACTTGCCATTAAATTGGTACTAATTGATCAACACTAATGTGAACATATGGGAAGTAACATTCATAGGGTGTCAGGCAGGTGGGAAGGAGGAAGAGGAGATGGGTAAATCCACACCTAACGGGTGCTGTGTGTGCTGTCTGGGGGATGGGCATGCTTGTTGGGTGGTACAAAGGCAATTTATGTAACCAAAGTGTTCGTACCCCCATAATACTCTGAAATGAAAAAAAAGTGGTCCAGATAGCCAAAAAGAACTTATGACAGAAGTCCCCAATTCAAGACTCAAATCCTGAAATGTGTTTGTGAAATGTGGATAATGATAATACACTCACCCTATCCATCTCCCAGAATTACAAGGAGAGCCAACTTAGACAATGGATGTGAGAGTTCTTTGTAGACTATAAAATACTACAGATATGTAAGCTGTTTTTACAACTGCCATGCCAATGTTTCCTTGTGCTTCTTGGCTCAAAGTAACGACAAGTTTTTAACATTTAATTTTTTACAGTTTTTTCCCTTTGTTCTCAAACAGCTTTGCTTTATTTCAGTTACAAATGATGGGAATCCAACTCAAAGTAACCTAAGCAAAAAAAGAGAAATTGTTGGCTCATCTTACTGGGAAGACAAGTCCGTCTTCAGGTACAGTGAGATCTGAAGCTCAAATAATGTCATCCAGACTCTCTCACTCTCTGTGTCTGGTTCTGCTTCTCTCTGTGGGCCGGGTTCATTCCTCTGGGCTTAAGTTTCCTCCATATATCCAGGGAGGAGGGCTATTGACATTGCTCCACAACTCACTAGAAAGAGAACTTCTTTCCACTAGCGTCCACACGTCAGTTCCAGGAAAACAAACATGGGGTGGTCCTGTTTGGGTGACCGCTAGGATAACTATCATAAGGGAGGTGGGTTTCCTTGGTTGGGTGTCCTGCTTACGGTGCTGACTCCCATGGTCCAGGGAGAAGTAAGAGCAGGACCTGTGGCTGACCGTCAGGTTAGAGGCACAGGGGTGGGAGGACAGTGGTGCTCTAAAGGCAGGCTCGTCGGGGGGCAGAAGTGAATTCCATGTGTCTTGCAAAAAAAAAATGAGATCAGGTATTTCACAGAAGCGAAAACACATAGAAAACACATATGAAAACATACTCAACTTCATCAATAGTGAAGGAAACTAAAAAGCACTATGAGAGATTATAATATACCAATTAGATGGGGAAAAATTTTAAAAGTCAGATAATACAAATTTGGAGAGGCTGTAGAACAATGATCTCTCGAATATACTAGTCAAAGTATGATCTTTTATAACTGCTTTTGAAAATAATCTGCTATTATTATGAAGGTTGAACATTCTTATGTCCCTTGATCTAGCAATTTTATTCCTAAATATATCCTAGAAATTTTGTGCATGGTGTACCAGGATATATGTGCAAGAATGATCATAACCAACTTATTCTTAGTGGCAAAAAATTATAAGCAACTTAAATGTCCATTAGCAGTAGGATAAATAAATAAATTGTGAAGTAATCATATAATGGAATATTATACACCAGTGAAAACAGCAGTGGCATGAACCAATATTGATTAAGCTTGGAAATAAAGTGGTAAGTGAGGAAACAAGTTACAAAAGACTAACTATATTATGATACTATTTTTATAAAGCTTCAAACAAGAAAAAC
>NW_012144967.1:1550355-1620736 GCF_000956105.1 Propithecus coquereli
GGAAATTTAAGAGTCAAAGTATGATTCATAGGTGATTGTTGTTATGTGTTAGGATGCACTAAATATTTAGCTTCGTCAAATAACTAATGGAACATTTGATAAGTTACCAAATTTTGAAAGCACAAAACAACAAAGGAAGGACATGTTTTTATCAGTTTGACTAAATGGAAATTTGGATTAAGTAGAAAAAAATGGGGGTGTGGTTTAAGGAATTTATTTTGAATATTTAGAACAATGTTTCCACCTCATAGACATTAATTAGCCCATGGAATAGTTATCCAAGTGGGGCTTTGAAAGGTTTATTTTTTACATCAATAGTTCTTTGACTGGAGAATAAAAGTTGGCATTAGGTATTGACATGATTTTTAACTCATATGGGAATTTTCCACTCCTATGGGAATAATTTGAATTTGTATTCCTGTTAGAATTTTAGAACTGGATTACTACATAGCCTGGCATTTTCCCCAAAGGAATTATGGTTAGGCAAGGAGCAAGGGGAATGATCTATAACAAAGAAAATGTTAGAAAGAGAGATGGAAACAAAGAGGGAGAGCGAGGAAGAGAGAGAGAACCGTGTCATGGAGAGAGCAGGGTCTTGGTGACACAAACAGTGAGGTCTAAATCATGGCTCTACTTACTCGCTGTGTAACTTTGACAAGTTCCTGAACCTCTCTCATGTCCACTGGGATCTTCCATGTGTGGGGACACCAGACTCCACCTCCCCACATTATTGTTGTGATCACAAACTTTGCAGGTAGTTGGACTCTGATCTGCGAAGGACCCATGAGGACATGCAGAGAAGATGAGCCGCATTCCTAATGATCTTCATGTTAGTACCATACACTGTGCTACAAAAGAGCATTACCATTGTGAACATGGCTATGTGTGAATGAACAATTTAAAAGTAGCATTTGGAGAGAGTGGAATTCACCCTCTAAAAGAGGTAAGGGATAAGATGGCTAAGGACTGTCCTCCTCTGTTTAATGAAGGGAGTGTGCCTGGCATGCAGGTGGAATGCTAATAAATGTATTCGTGCTTTGCATTCTACCATATCTGGTTGTTCTTTCCCAACATTAAATGATGCCAAGCTGGTGGCAATAAAGGAAGGTGAGACGGTGTTGCATCCATTGTTAGTGGTGGGATAAGTGTGCACGGTTTCTGTCTTCAGACAATGGACAATGGGGGGACACTACCCCCAGGTACTTCTCTCTGTTTTGGGGAGCAGTGGTGATGGAAGAAAGAAGAAAGAACACAGGCTCTGGAGACAGGCACACCTGGGGTTAAGTCCTGGTTCTTCCATTTATAGCTGCGTGACCTTAGAGAACTTAACTTACCTCTCTGAAAAGTAGAATAACATTATACTTTCTTGTCTCTGCCTTCTGATCTTTGCTTTTAACTCCTGACTTTTGATATCTCCCTATAGACTTGACCATTGCATTTGGCTCCTCTGAGATGGGGTCTGACTCCGACAGACTGTACACCTCATCACCCACCCCTCTCCCTCTCCCTGTTACCTCAACCCTGATGGCATTCAAACGGGAGGGCCTGAGCTTTCTTCACAGCAATTATAGTCATCACTATTGATAAGTTTCTGTCACCTGGGGCGTGTCATGATGACAGCCTTCCCCTGAGAGGCACTGATGTCAGCACAATTGCTCAGCAATCCTATGCACTGGCAATGATTCCTGCTGCCCCCACTCCAGGGATTTCCACCCTAGTGCCCCGTTTAGCCTGCTCTAGGAAGTGTCGCCACTCCCACAAATTTTTCCTGAATGGGGCGTCAGTCCCTAACCCCAGCCTCCTCTCCAGCCCTGGGCTGCGAAGCACAGAACTAAGTCCCGAGGTTTTCTTTCTGGTTCTCCTGTACGCTGGAGCTGGGGACTCAGTGCCAAGCTTAGGTTCTTTTTCTTGAAGTTCTTCCCTGGCCTCTGCCGGTTCTTTCAAGGACAAGGCTCTTCCTGCCCAGAAAATAGCCCAACTCCAAGAGTCTTGGTAGCCCAAATGCTACTTCCCTCCAAAGGACCCCAAATGGGTCCCTTTGCCCTTCACTCCTGTCACCTGTATCTTTCAGCATCAAATCTGTGGTGCCTTCCATGGAGAAGAGAGGGGAGGGGTTTGGGAAGCTCCTTGGTGCCTCCTGCCTACGCACTTTGCTGAGGTGGGGACCAGAGCTGGGGCATCCAGATCACAGAGGCACAAGTGTCAGCCACAGGTGCCAGAGGATGCTGTGATTTTCGCAGTCTTGTTTGCAGAGCAGCCCACTCAGCCGGACTTAGCTCACTTATTTAATAATAACGTCTGACACTGGGAAGCACCAACACTTGTTAAGCACTAATGCATGCCAGAGGTTTTGTGTGTTATCTTCTTAAGTTCTTACAAAAACCCTTCATGTGAACTGTTATCTCCCTATTTCAAGTCATCTTCTCCAGATCACACACTGAAGCTCTGTGTTTGCTTCAAGAACACCTGGCTGCCTACTAACCGATGCTGTCTCCCATTTGAGAAAATACTTACAGATTCTCCTGCTTGGATGTTGCCCTAAACCAAAACCTCCAGAGGGAGTCATGGAAGGTATTTTACAGATGAGGAAGTTGAGGTTCCTTGGCTGTGAGTGAGAAAACTGGACCAGGAAACTGGGTTGACAGAATCCAAGTCCAGCCACCTAGCGTCACATGGAGGGAAAAAGGAAGACTCTTTCTTGTGTTGTCCTATAAGTAAAACAGAACCCTGAGGAAAGTTGCAGGAAGGCAGATTTTTGGGGGGACAAGCCAAAGAATGAACTCCTAATAGGAACTGTTCTGTGAGGTCTGCCACCACCCCACCCTGAGAGACACAATGGGCCAGGTAAGTGGAGAGGCTGGGCGCCATCGGTCATGGTGGGAAGTCGGCCAGGTTGAACTTCAAGTCCCTCTCAAACCTAAGTGCCTAAGACTCTGTGGTTCCAGAAGCTTCCCTTTTCTTTTTATGGAATTATAGATTATCCTATACCAAAGCCAAAACCCAGAATCCATGCCTGACTGTTCCAAGAGCCTCATCATTGTGAGCATGGAGGATAGAGACCATAAATGATTCAACTACTACCCTCTAGTGTGAATCACCCAAGGATTCCAAGTGATTTGTCTATTGATTTTCTGCATTTGGCAGCAGACTCTCTGCTCTGTGTGATGTCACTTTGACTGCAATCCTTATCCTTACCACAGGGAATCCATTACTGTATTTTGTTTAAGAAGCTCGTCAATTTTCTAAACTTGAAAAATCCTTTCCTGGAATGCACAACCCCAGAACCCCTAATAGCCTAAAGAAGAATGGATGTCACCATTAGCTGCTAATATGGTCCTTAATCTACCACCTTCTCAGCTCACATGCCTACAACTTAATGCTTGGAGACCAGGCATGCTAATGGTACAAAATATTTACATTTATGCCCCAAATCCAAACAGCCACAAAAACTTTATGTCTCCTTTTGTAGTTTCAATATTTAATTAGTGATGAAGCATCAGAAACCTGTAGGGAAAAACGCCCCATTATTTTTTAAGTTACAGTATATTTACAACCCGTTTCCACCTGCTGTGTTTGTCCCCACCTGTCTCTGCTGTACGCAGATTCGTCTCAGCCATCCCCTCAGGAATGCAGCTGTGTCATCACATACCGTGGCATCCTAATATGTCATACTAAGCTTTAAACCAATTAGGAATGACTATGACTGTGCTGACTCATGGGAAGAGAAGGGAATAATGTGTCCTTCGTGTAATGAACTTCTTTGGGGATTTGACACATATTTCATTTTTTAGCACTGTTGGTTTTCCCTTGTCACATTTCAGTGGATGTGGCTTCAGTTTGCTTCATTGTGCTAGGAGGATTATGCAAGGATTAATATTTGTAAAGTAACAAGGTTTATATTAATGATGACAGGCATTGGAGCAATGCATGATATGATTGTTGGGCCAACTTCTGAGGTCTCCGGGACACGCTGGAGAGTTCAGGCAGACCTATCTGGCTCAAGTGAAATGTGTCCGTGGAGGGGAAGGCTGGGTGCCTTGGGTGCTTTAGTTGCCCTGTCCTCCAGTGGTTCTCAAACCTTAGCACATATCAGAATCAGCCGATGGGCTTGTTAGAACACACTACAACGCCCTCGACTCCAGAGTTACTGATTCAGTAGGGCTGGGGAGGGGTCTATCAGATTCCCAGGTGATGCTGAGCTGCTGGCTGGGTACCACACTTTGAGAACCATGGCTCTCAAGATAAGATGCCATGATTTTGCCAGATGTATGAGGATTCCTTGGGTGAAAGTACCAGCCAAGGTCAAATATACCTTTGTGTGATCAAATCAGGGATTAGAACTCCAAAGCTTACAGGGCCAGATGGGTGTTGTAAACTGTGCAAGTGAATGAAGTGGATCGGAAGGCACAGACAGGAGTGTTGGGACCCGTGGGGACTTAGAGACCTCAGGCCTCATCTCAAGGGCAGCCTCAACCGAACTCTGGGAGACTGTGGTATAAGGGAACCAGAACTTCTAGGAGTATAAGATGAGCCCCAAATTTGTATTTTTAAAAACATGAAATTTCGCCATTTTAAAATGGAGGCTGTATATAAATGGAACAAGCCACTGTATAGGTGGAGCTACAGTTGGCTGTCAGCTTGCCAATTTGCAATCTTTAGCTTAAACAAGTCCACCAGCCATTTTTTTTCCCCAGAGTGTAGACAGGTTCATTATCCATGCATAGACTTTCTTTAGGGTCCCCTCCAATGTTGCCACTTGCCCATCCTGGCTGAGTGGGGAACTTGGGTCCTGAGTCCCTGTCTGGGTCTATGTGATGAAAGTCCAAGGCAGGGGCTGGCCAACTGGGGACATGCTGGGTCAATACCCCAGTGGGCAATTAGAAGGGGGCCATGTGAAAATTACATGGGATAGATCTTACTCTCTTAGACTAGAGAGAAGGATTTTAGCCAAAGGTAGCAGTTGGATCTGGAGCAATTTCTGTACATATGTCCCAGCAGCAGTAGATTTCTATGGAGCAAAGAGCTCAACCCGAGGCAGAAGAGAAGCAGAGTCCAGGCAGCCTGGCTACATCCCCTTCGAGAAGGACACGTGTCCTACATATCATGTAATCCACAGAGCAACATGATGAGGTTATTACTGCCATTTTTCTAAAGATGAAACTGAAGGTCTGAGAGCTTTTGCAGTTAATAAGTGGTTGAGCTGCAACTTGAACAAAAGTCATCTGATAGGAAGGCAAGTGACCCACTTCCCTGGCCTCTGAGTAATGCACCCCTGCCTCCTTGTCTGGGAATGTAGCATGAAAAACAGCAAGAAAACCATGGCTTTTACTTATTTTTTATGATCCAAAATTTTATCATGGGAATTTGGCCTCACATTTGCACATATTCCTACATAGCAAGAGCTTAATTTCTTGATTAGCATAAAAATGACCCCAGGAAAAGTTCATTCCCAGCTCATGTAACCTGTGTTGAAATAGGATGTTAAGAGAAACCTCATCATAGCCCACGCCTGAGTCATTAAAATCCGAGAGTTTGAACGGGGCAGGTCCTAATTCTTCAACTGAGATTTCTTTGCTCCACTAAGTTCAATCCATGCTGGGGCTATTAAAATGTCCTTTCAGTGCTTAGTCTCAAATTACCCACTTTTACAAATTTTCCCATTACACAGATCTATAGCCCTTTGGAAAATGAATTGCGTTTGGTGGTGGTGGTGGTATATCTGTGATCTTAATATTATTATACAATGTGTCTTGATTAATCAATGTTTGAGAACCATGTAGCTCTGAGCTAGATTACAAGTAAATAAAAATGGACTTTGTGCCTAACTTCTGCCTCCATAAAAAAAAATCCTCTGAAATAGAGATGACAGAAACAAAGGAACGGCCGTGCCTGAGCCTGAGAACGTGGAAGATTTAAGTGAGGTACTTAATATTCATCTGGTATTCATTGCAATAACATCAATCTTACCAAATTCTCCTGGTATTAATGTAGATGTTCTGCATTTAATATATACTTCCAGTGGAATTTCATTGTAATTGAGCACTAAATGATGTTCACTTATGGTAAAGTGGTTCCAGAATTTTTTGTAATAAATGGGTTTTAGTAGAATAGAAGATCCCAGATTCATCGCTGAGTCTATATTAGACTCTTTATGTCTAATTGTCATTGACGGTCTTTACTGTATTATTTCCAGACAGTTCATAATTTCCCCAGCTGAACAAATGATGATTTGTGAGTAGAGTAAGACACTGACTGGATTATGTGGTGCCATTGATTTTTTTTATTGCTCTTGTTTCACAAAATATCTTTTAAAATCACTTGAATCATCTCTGTTGGTGTCGTTACTAATGGCTGTAGAATTATGAGGGGATGTCTTATATAGTAACAATGATAGCAAGAATTTGTTGAGTGCTTACTACATACTAAACACGCTGTTAAGGTAAGTGCTTAACATTCGTTAGCTCATTGGAACCTCAGAACACCACAGTAGGTTCGATTACCATTTGTATTTTAGCTAGGTAAGTTGGGTATGGAGGTGTAAGGAATTTGTATGAGGTTATACAACTAGAAAGAGGCAGAGCTGGGGTTCAGACTCAAATCATCCTGGTTTTAGGCCTTGAAGTCTGTGCTTTTAGCCACTGCTCCAGGTGGCTTGTGTGTGTGGTTAATTGACACGTAGACCTGGAATTCCCTGTAAGTAGGTAGAGCAAATGATGAACTCTGGACAAGTGAGAATTTTCAGCATTTCTTTATCACTAACAGGATAGCCTTGTTATGATAACCCAAGAAGTTGATTAAGAGCTAGCTTCTCCCCTTAAGCTCAGGGATGATGAAGTGCTGATGTTTTGAGAGAATATCTGTCTGAAAATAAGGCACACAACGATTCCATGCAGTGAATAACTGGTAAAACAAACAAATGGCACAGACTGTATTTGTTTGCTTGGAAACAGTTTTACTAGTTAACCCTGGGGTTGGAGCACATGCTTCCAGAGCTGAGGGTGAAAGCTCTGTGTGGTTCGCACTGCTCATGCTGCTCATGCTGAACTTCTGGAGACCCCACACAGAGGGTTGCCCCAGTGCTGACACTAACTAGCTGATGGCCTTGCCAATGCATCTTGACTTCTCTCATCTGCAGAATGAAGGGATTGAGTTGAATTATAGACTTTCAATCCTATTTAGATTGGCATTGTAAGTCTTTCTTCTAAAGAAATAGAATGCAGACTCCCAATATGCAAAACAAATGAAAGCAGAAAATATCTGGTTGAAGTAGGTGCTGTGCTCATCCCATCCTAGTCTAGAGAATTCTTCAGCCTCCTTGTCCTGGCCTGGATCCCTTGATACCCTGGTAGATATCTCAGGACAAGTCTGGAAAACCTCTGGACTGCTAACTCACACTTCCATATCCACTATATCCAGATGTAGAGTACACCCAGAGAAATTGGTCTGTTTTAATTTTATGAACACTGGAAGTTCAGCCATTGATCAGTTTCCTTTGCCATGGGGTCTCCCAGACTGAAGGTTTACCTAGCACAAGGATATGAGACACTAAGGCATGCATTTTTGATTAACCATATTTTATTTTCCTACCATTTCATTTTTCTTTCTCCCCTATTTCCAATGCATGCAACTGTGTGTTTTATGCAATTCTGCAAGCCATTCTGGTTTTTTTTTTTTTTTTTGAGCAAGGTGGATTAGGAAATTTAGGAAATCGGCCAACTAAAAAAAAAACTCCCCCAAATCTTTTCTGAATTCCATGCATAAAATGTGTTGTTAATTCTACAAATTTTGCAGCTCGGAGCTCAGAGCTTTCTCAGGGAAGCCACTCTAGCGGTTCTCACCCTTACACACATCAGCACTCTGTTGCCACCCTCATTATACCTGTGCTTTCCCTTTACTGCATTTAGCACAGCTTATGATTATGAACTTGTATGATTATTTGATTCAGCTCTAAGCTGAATTTTTAAGAGAGGAAGCTGAAAAAGTTTGGGTTTGGGTCCAACTGGGTTGGAGCCATCTAAGGTGTTTAAACTTCACCCTGTTAAGTTATAGAGTTACCTAGACACACAGTAGGTCCTCAGCAAACCATGAATAGTTGCAGGAAACAAATGAATCCTTAGAGACTTAGCAGGAGGCTGCCTATTGCCACTTAAATCTCCACAATGGGAAAAAGCAGTTCTTTATTGTTAATGCCAACAACTTGGATAATATACTTTTTATCTCTGCTCATAATGGTAATATAGATAAATTCCATAAATCAAATCTCAGCAGTAAAAAGGTTAATAAGTTTATGCTGTATAATTGAAAGCCATATTGGTGATTAAAAGGATTTTATATATCAGTTTTCTGGGTCACCAACTAATTATTTTCAATGGCCGGTAATAAAACATAGCACTATGCCTGGCTAGACACTGCAGACTGTCAGATGTTAAATCGTGTAGAAAGTACTTGAGCAGGTTACCTTAAGTTGGCTCGTCTTTCCCTTGGTATGTGAAGTCATTGAAATCTCTGCTGTTTGTTTTGTGCCAAGTGTTCTTACATGATGCTTTGGGGCCCCCTTCTACCACAAATGAGCAAGCTCGGCAATCCCCCCAATTGGAAAGGACATGTTACGCTCCACGGACCCCAGGATAGCTATAATCATTCACGTTTAATGCACTTGGCAATAATAATACTAAGCAGTTTCCGTTACGAGATCGTGGCTGCAGAGTGGCACATACTTGGCCATCCTTGCTCAGAATAGAGGATTTGCAAAGGAAGGGGAAAAGTGTATGACCTGGAGTGGATTAACATTTCTTGACCCCCTAAAATGTTCCAGGAATAGTGCTTCGTGATTTATATCCACTAGAGGCCACTAAGGTAGGTATTATCAACTCAGAGTTAGCAATGGGAAAACTGAGGCTTAGAAAGGACGGGAATTGCCCAAGGTCGTGGCTACTAAGCAGGAGAGCCATTGTTCAAGCTTGGGTCTGTCTGACGCCACACGCAAGCGATTCCACTCTTGAGTTATATATGCATTTACTTCTGGTTTTGTGGCATAACATAGGAAGACTTACACAGCAGTAATAGCAACAACAAAGTTAAAATGGTTATGGTTGGCTATGAACTTAATTTAGGATCTTGGAGGTTTGTGCAGCTCGGGGTGGGGGAAACAAGGTTGCTGCATTGTGTGAAACATGTTATGTTCAAGGCAAGTGATGCCTCCTGGAGTAGTGCAAGGCAGCAGAAGTGTAGAGGCCAGTCTTCCAGTTTTGGAGGCTGCATAAAGGCAGATGGAAATGAGCAGGGAGGAGGCATTGGGCGGGGGGGGGGGGATTGGGAGGGTGAGGGGAGTGCAGAGGGGAAGGGGCGGGATTTGTTTCCACTCCGGTTGTTATTCTTTAAGAGTGGGCCTAATGTGTCACTTAGCCAACATGCTATCACTTCTGGAATTCATTCAAAAGAAATATATTTACAGGGTTTGTATCATTAAGAAACATAGTCTTTGTACACTTAAGTATAAAGTAGTGGGCTTGGCTTAAACCCACTAGATACAGTGATCAATATCCTTTCTTTAACATTTGAATGTGTCTGATTTCACCCCATTTTGAAGGAGATAAGTTAAAGTTGGAAACCTTCTGTAGCTGAAGTCTTCCTTTGTTTCTCAAGTTCCTTTACAGGTTCTGGAATTGTCTTGCAAAATAGGCACTGCGGTGAGTACAGTGTGTGTGTGTGTGTGTGTGTGTGTGTGTGTGTGTGTGTGTGTGTTTGTGTAAGACGGAGGGCTTGGGAGGATTTGTAAAATCATCTTACTGGGGCTCTGCAAAGTCTGTGAATAAGAGATGAATCAGAAATTTTGAACTACTTGCTTACTGTCTTCAAAGGCAAATTATTTGCAGATGCAATATAGAATGAACATTGGAAGGTGAATGCCACTGTCTTGGCTGCGGAGTGTAGCCCTTTAAAAGAATAGCCAAGAGCATCCGGGAGTACGAAAACAGGTTGAAAAAACACATTTGGCAGATATGTTAATCAAACCAACCAATAAAGGAGACAGTCTGAAGGTGGCACTGGCCTGGGCACTCCCAGAACTCTCCATGGGCGTGGTAATTAAACTGAGGTGCTTTCTTTTTCTGGCACCCCGTGCTAGGAAGGACTGACCTGTCAGTGACTTGACGTTTCCATCTGCCGTCAGGCGGTACGTGAAGTGTATGAGCAGCCTCAATGTCTTCCTAGAGGAAGAAGGAGAAGTGATTAACCCCATAACCCAATGAGAGCCTGGGAAATATGCACAGAGAAAAGGTGAATGACTCTCCTTTGGGTCAGGAGTGGAGTGGTTCACACTGCAGGGGAAAGTTGGGCTTCTCATGTTACAGGGATTCTTCTTTGTGTCCATTTGTGACAAGAACTTTCCAAAGATGAAAACTCCCTTAACTGCTCAGCCATATTTTAGAAAGAAATATTAGGGGTAGGGTGGGGGGTGAGGGGTGAGGAGGGGTGCAGGTGGAGAAGAATGGAGGGACAGACTTGAAAGGGCAGAGGGAAGAGGGGAGAGAACGACAAATATACTTCCATTAATATGAAAACAAATGTGCTTCGGATGGCTCGAGGCACAAGTGACATTTATCTTTAATGGGAAGCATATTTTGAATAAAACCAAGCGAGCACCATTCATCATCTTTCCTCCTAACATGCCTTAACAACATGCATCAGGGCATCTGTGACTCATGCGGGGATTGTGAGCAAGAGCTAAGTCAGGAGGCAGGGCTTGTCTGGGCTCTGGGAGCACAGAGCTGGGCGCCCAGGGAGGGACAGCCTTGCCCCCAGCACAGCGAGAGCACGGCTGAGGGTGCAGGGAAGCTAACGCTGCAATGCGCCACCAATGGTTTCCGTGGCGGACCACTTCTTCCAGGGAAATCCATCTCTGCCAAAGTCATGTCCATTGCTGATGGCTCATTTTCACCCTCGTAGGGAGCTGGTGCAAAGGAAGGCAGAGGAGAGCAGGGACTTGACCCATCCTGTGACAGGCTGTAAAAATGGTACATTTGCTCTGGCCCATTCTCCCACTCCAGGGCCCAGAGCTCCCTGACAGGCTCTTCCTAACTCTGTTCTTTCCTTAATCAAGTTTTATGTTCTGTTTCTCTCTCTCAGCTCATCTGATTAATACAACCACTCCGGCAGGAGAGTGTCTACCAATGGATCCTGCTGTTATTATCAGATAATAGGCTAAGACTTCAGCAGAGCCTGTTGGTAAATGCTATTCTAATCAAGAGAAGGCTCGGGTGGAGGAATTTCAACCATCATTGTAGGCAGGGCAGGAACTACAATGAGGTGAGTGAAGCACATACCTTGGGTACAAAAACTAAAGGGGAGTAAAGAAAAAACCTCAATGATGAAGATAAATAATATTTTATAGTAGTTTAAGAAAAATTAATGCAAAAAATACATGATGAACAAAATGGCAAAGTTTTAAATACAGAACCCATGGGCTGTGATTAGGGTGAGGAGGGTGAGGCTCGCATTCTCAGGGTCTTGCAAGTGCCAGATTGCACCTGGTCTTTGTTTAACACGTTGATAGTTTGTTCACGTGGAGTTGGGGCGAGCGAGGCCATGACTGGCCGGCACCTGCTTCTCCAGCTCTAGGCCCGACCCCCTCTTGCACCCAGTAAGAGATTATCTTTCTGAATTCATTTTGTATCCTTATAGTAAATTCTCTTACGTAAGCTGAGTTGAGTGGGGTTCTTTTGCTGGTGGCCAATAATCCTCAGCTAAGACAGAAATAAATATTTGTTTCTTTCCTTTCCAACTTCACAGAGCCCTGTCAGAGAATCACAAACTCTTTCTTCTGTTTCAGATTGTAAAGAGCAATCTTACAGCAGTAATAAAGGATTTTCCTTTTAAATATATTACCACTAATCCCATCTGTATAACACAGTGGTTTTCATTTTTATATGTTCCTTTATAAGATCATAGTTTTATGTAGTCACAGTCATAGTGAACACATAATTTTGTATTTTGCTTTTTCTGGTAAACTTTGTACACTAAAGGTTTTCCATGTTTTTGCATGTGGATGGCTGGAGGCCATTCTGTTGAGTTTTTGGTTACATATTTTACCTATTGAATCTCTTATTGTTAGACAAATTACATTGTCTCCAATTTTTCCATTTAATAGATAATGTGAAAATGAATATATTCATCTCCATGGATTTTGTTTCTTCAGTTACTTCTTTAAATTATGGTCCCAGAAGTCTGATTTCTGAGCCAAAGTCCGTTGTTAGGGTTCTTAACGTATAATTTGTGTTGCCATATAATTTTTCAACAGCATTTAGATTTTATAGGGAAAAGAATAGATTTGGAGCCAAAAGAATTCTTACACATAAACCATCTTATTTTAAATTTAAATGGGAATTGGGGAATTGTTAATCATTAAAATTTGATTTATTTATGTTATTGTTCATTTTCAAAATTGAGCCACAGATAGATTTTTTTTTCTTTTCACTTACAGTGGAGCCCTATAGTTGCACCAACTACTTTTTCTCTCTCCACTTTATTTTGAAAACCAGAGGAGTAATCATATTTTATGGTTCATTTACCAAGAAAATATTTTTGGCACCTCCAATAATAACCAAATAATCCTACAGGGTGCAAATTTAAATTGAAACTCTATATATACATAGAAGATATTTGACACCAAAACATTTATTTTTTTTAAAAAGCAATATTGATATCATAACTCCAAGAAAGAATTAAAATCTTCTGTTTCAACTATGGACGTATGTAACAATGCACAACACCCTCTCTATTTTTTTTTTTTTTTTGAGACAGAGTCTTACTGTGTTGCCCGGGGTAGAGTGCTGGGGTGTCATCCTAGCTCACAGCAACCTCCAACTCCTGGGCTCAAGTGATCCTCCTGCCTCAGCCTCCCGAGTAGCTGGGACTATAGGCATGCGCCACCATGCCCGGCTAATTTTTTCTATATGTTTTTAGTTGTCCAATTAATTTCTTTCTAATTTTAGTAGAGACGGGGTCTCGCTCTTGCTCAGGCTGGTTTCGAACTCCTGAGCTCAAACAATCCGCCCGCTTCGACCTCCCAGAGAGCTAGGATTACAGGTGTGAGCCACCGCGCCTGGCCAAACACCCTCTATATTACTCAGGAATTAAATATATGCAAATTAAAATCCAAAACCATATTTCACATATCTGTGGTTTATATTCACTGAGGCATTTAAGGTTGCCATCTTTAAACAAATAATAAAGACAAAAGAAGGACTGGAGGCCCCCAAAGTCTGCCTTTTCCCAAATTGAGTTAATGACTGAACTAGTGATTAAACAAATATTCCTTCTGCATGGGTCATTGTCTCTACATAAAAGAATTCTAGCAACATGTTCCCCCAAACCAACATTTCGAAACATGAAACTCATTCTCAACTTAGATAAGTAAGAAGGAAGGTAGAAAGCCCAAATTGACCACTGGGAGGCCAGCCTCTTAAAAGCAAATCTTATTCTGGCTATATCCATTAGCAGGAATACTTTCATTAGACAGGGCATTAGGTCAACAGCTTTAAATCCCAAACTGCCTTTCAAAAGAAGGAATTTCTGGGGTAGACATGGAAACCGGAAGCAAATGAAAGGAAGGCATTTGGCACATCACAGAGATGAAGTCTCAGCTAGCAAGACCAGGGAAAAGCTAACTCTTAAAACAGATAACACTGGAGATGAACAATGCCTTGAGATCAGTCTGTAAAATAACCCATTCATCATATAGGTGAAGAATCAAAGGCTGCTTCGTGGCTTGTCCAAAGCCAAATGGATAGATTGTTCCAGAACCAGGATTGCAATTCAGCTTTTTGGAACACTGTGTACCATCATGTCATCTCACTGCCACATCACTGATTGTAATGTGGTCCTCCTGGTGGCAGCCTCCATTCCTGTCCCCTTTCCTCCTCTGTTGCCTCCATCTCTGTTCTGAGAACCAACTAGGGGAGTCTTCATTCCAGGTAGTGCCATGTCTATGAGCAACTAATAATTACTGATGTGGCAGGACTGTGCCCAAATTCTCTTCCTCTGTCCTATCAGGTTGGGACCCCCACTGTCATTCACCAACTCAGTCTCTGTTCCTTTTGGTTCACATTCTCCAGAAAATATTTGGTGGGCTCCATCTAGCCTATGAATCTTTTCTCTTTGGGTTAGATTTGCATGCTTGTTCCTTCCAAAGGAGTTGAAGAGCAGTCCTGAAGAAGAGGCAGTTGTCTGGACAGGTAGTCCAACTCTATGTCTACACAGTGAGCATCACTGAGCATCATTTTTTGTGCGCTGCATTTTGATATGCGCAGGGTCCTGGCATGAAACAGAATTCAGTTAGTTGTAGTAATGAAGAAATTTTCAAGAAAGAACTACCTGCAGAGGAATGGGCAGTGATAAGTGACCAAACAAGGAGTGTTGATCACCCTGAGACTAGCAACGGTGGGGAGCTGTTGCTACTGGGGCTGAAGTAGAAAATGGAGAAAATAATGTTCAAGAGCCTAGTGAGAGCTGGAGCCCCAGTGGGGGTGGGAGGTCGACAAAGCTGCATCCATGGAGGATGCTATGCTGAAGCAGGGAGGGCAAGAGGAAAGAAGAAATACCCCTGCCTTTCTCTAACCATTCTGAGTTTCCCACCAGCCTCCCATTGGACAAAGCCGAAGGGAAGCCAGCCAACCAAGGAGCTGGGATGTCGTTTGTAAGGGTCAGCCTTCCTGGAGCACAGAGAAGAGCATGCAGAGAATGGATTTGGGGAGTAAAAGGGAAAATATCAGCAACTATTTTTTCTGCATATCTTCTTATCTAATCTTCAAAACAGTCCCATTTTATGGTTGAGGAAACTGAGGTAACTTGACAACCAGTTTTGAATCCTTTCCAAAATAAGGTAGATTATCAGTCAATAAACTTGCTCATGGTCATAGAGCTAGTGTGATGCTGGGATATGAGAATGTCTGTTTGATCCCAAAGATAATAACAATTGTAACCACTGTGTAGTGCAGATAATATTCAGGCACTGTGCTAAGACATTCACAATTATTGGATCATTTAATCCTCACAACAGTGCTGGAGGATAAATACCATTGTTTTTTTCATTTTTGTCTTGGGGAATGGAATTCTGGGGAACTTGCTCCAGTTCATATCATGATAGGGCCAGAATTCAAATTCACTTTTCTCTGAATCCAGACTCTGAACTTTTAACCACTTCTCCATTCTGTGCCTTTTCTCAGTGCCTCACTGGTCTCCTAAGGTGCCCATGGAGAAGAGTAACCCTCTTTCATGTGGGCGTCTAGTCACTGACCTGAAATCTACTTTCCTCCAAGAGTGCCAAGCTTGGGATGCCTGGTCCATCTTCAGGAGGCTCCTGGTGGATATTAACAGTCATGAGAGGTCTTCTTCTACAGAGCAATAATAACTACAGATGATACTTTCCCCAATCTGCAGAATGAGGAGAGGGTCTATAATCTGCAAAATCAATGCTACATTCTATAAATTAGTGGGGCCATGCAACTCATCCAGGATCAAATAGCCAACAAATGGCTTTTGAGATGTCTGGTCCACATTTTCTTCCCCAGCAGAAGACTGGTCCATAACTAGCAGGGAGGTTGTCCTCTTAATGAGCACACAGATTTAGGAAGGTATGTATGGAGCTGTGAGGGGAAAATGGGAGACCTGCTCAGCCAACCACATCTGCTGATCCTGGGGCACCTTTGCTAGTTGGGCAGGTATTATTACCAGAATAGCACTTCTTGAACTTAATATGCATGCAAACCACCTGAAGATATTGTAAAAATGTAGATTTTGATTAACTAAGTCTGAGTTGGGGCCTGAGATTCTCATTCGTAACAAGTTCCCGGGTGCTCCTGACATTGCAGGTCCAAGGATCACACTTTGAGTAGCAAGGTCCCCGTATTTATCTTACTGCTCCAGTGATCTCAGGATTAGGGCAGTGATTTATCAGTAGCTTTATCTGAGGCAGGGCTGATCTTATACGAGAACATTTGATGTCATGGAAGTCACTGTCATTGTTACCAGACTCATTTTGGAATCAGCATTGTTACTGCTACTCTTTGTTGAGGATATCAATCATGGCAAAATATTTGCAAACACCCAAAATGCATTCAAAAGAGGTTCTGATTAAAAAGAAAATTTATTGTTAGATATAGACAAAACCCTTAAGACCTAATTTCAGCCCCACAGGGACTGGAGCTAGAAAAAGCAATTTCTCTGTCTTTGCTTCCTGCTGCCCGTCTTTACATTCCACTGCTTGCACACAGCCCATCAAGGCCACCCACCATTGGTGGCCTTAGCAACCGAGTCTACGTAACCCAGAAGCCCATCCACTCACAGCTAACAGACTGTGCCTCTGAAGTCCTGAAGTCCTCCAAATTCCCAGATGCCCATTGATCTAGAGTCAGTCTGGGGTCCATCCTGGGTCCAATGGCAGAGAGGGGCGTAGGCAGGATTCCATGGCCCAGAGGCCACCAGGACTGAGGGCTCAGAGATTTCTAGCTCCACAGCAGGGAAGTGGGTGAACGGGGGATTCATACCACATCTTTCCCATGTCCTACTCCAGGAATTTCCCTTTCGGTTACACTTCCCTTCATGATTTGAGGGGCCTGAGAAATAACCCCCTGTAAACTGTCTCCTCCTCCCCCCTTAAGAAATGTCCTTTGTTTCATGACTTCTCCCCTTAGGAGAATCATACTTGGGAAGGTGAAGGTGGCCTCTTCTCTCAGGCTCCTCACAGCCAATCCCTGAACGTACTGCCTTGCAGCTGCTGTTGCATAACCAATCCTGGAAGAGGTGAAACTTTAAGGTTGGTCATTTTCTGGATCCCAGGCCTAGGCTGGTCCACCTATAACTTCACAGCTCCCACAGGGCACCAAGTACCAGCTCTTCATGGCTTTCAGGGAACATCCTGAATATGTCCTTCTGTTCTCCTGTAGGGACTGTGATCTGCTTTGCTCTGCACCTCCCCCTGGCCTGGGCCTCTGTAGACCATGGGCAAATCTTATAGTGACGAGTGCCTCCTTGCCAAATGCTCGGTGTCCAGTCTACCTGGAGCCCATTCTAAGTTTCTGTGGGATTGGAAATCCAGGGGTCGAAGTTGCGCATTAGCCATGACATAACAGACCCAGGTTGTCTGGTACTTCTGGATCCCCTGTGAGGCCCTGCCTGTGTCCCCAGTGTATGCTCCACTCTGGTGGGCTAGTTAGGAGACTCACTCTCCCCACTGGCTTCCTGCTGCTTGAGCAGGACATCCAGCTTTGGCCATAGTTAAGATTGCCTTTCTTTAACAAAATAGGTGAGCTGGGTAAGAGACGAAAGGAGAGATGGTCAGTTCCAAAGACACTGTTCCCTGCACTGATAATGTTGCCTGAGTTCTTCTTGACCCAGGAGAATGCTCTGAGCCTCATGGCTTTTTCATGATCCATGCCTGAAAACCAAATGCTCTACCTCCAAGTCTTAGACATTCTGTTGAGGGGAACAGGGTGGGGAGGTTGTCACCTGTAGGGAGGACAGTGGCCCTCTCCTGAGGTCAGGTGTGGAGGACACATGGAAGATCCATTGCCCAGAGGAAGAAGGATAGGCTATTGATGGGAGACTGATGTCAGCCCTAGTATGAGAGCCCCAGAAGGCCATTGTCTGGGATGCAGGGTGGCTGCGACTTTGATACCAGCTAGTCAGCTCCAGCCAGGGACAGACACCATGTCACAGGTCAGGTGGAGAGTCAGCCGGGCAAGGCTCACTGTCAACATCAGACACTTAGGAAGTGTCTCCAGCAAGGGGATTAGAGATAGTGGGACAGAGGGTGTCCAGGACAAGGAAGTTGGCATCAACTGTGGCTATGGGGAGAAGTTCTCATGCTGTTCTCACTGGGCAGGACACAGTCTTCAAAGAGATGGTGACATGCCTCCCTCTTTCTTGGCCTGGGCCATTGGATGAATAATAGGAACTTTTGCTAAGAGAGCCAGTCCTGTGACCTGGTCTTCTGGCATTGGCTTCCCTACCCACATTGTTTCTTTTCTATTGGTTTACCCTGTTCATTTCCTTTATACAATTCATCATAGTTTTAACTTGATATTTAATTGTTGATGTGTTTACTGTCTGTGTGTCCCACTAGACTGCAAGTCCACTAGGGTGGGTGTGGATCTGTCGGTACTCCCAGGACCTACTGTGTGCCTGACAGGCAGTAAATACTCAGTTAATGTTCATCAGGTGTATGGATGCCTGGAGAGGAGTGGCTGCACATCTCGGATTGTTGGATTGGGGCAGCTGATTGAGGAACGGAGTGCTTGGCTAGCAGGTAGGTTTTGCCCCACTGTGGGGAAAGGGTAAAGAGAGTGATGCTCATAGGTATATTTTGACAAAAAGATGGGAAGTTAAAAAGATCTTGGAAATGCGTTGTCACCTGTGACCTGAGCCTGGTGGTCAAGAAGCCAGGCTCAGACCTTGGGTAGAGTTGGTCGGAATGCCCCCATGTTGCTTTCCCTCTCTTGTGTCAATGTCCCATCTGTAACGGGGAGATAGTAACACCTGTTCGATAGGGATGTTGTGGGATTAACTAAGAGAATGCCAAGCACAGTGTCTGGTACACATAGAACTATTTTTATTATCTTATTACTAAATTAAAAAACTATAAAACAGTAAAATCATCATAGGAAAACAGTACAGTATAGTATAACAGAAAGGCTGTGGCTTTTGGAATCTGAATAGTGTGGCTCTGGAGCCCAGCTACACACTTAACAGCTATAACCACCTGGGTATATCTTGTAACTTCTCCAAACTTCATTTAAATGATCAGTTCTTGCTACATGGTGATGGGAAGGATTATATAAGATAATAATGCATGATAATACATTGATTAGAAGTGAAAAACACCAATCCAGGGTAGGTTTTTCATATTCTGTAATGGCTGGGAAGATGGATGTAATTTAGGCAAAAATTGAAGGGAAAAGATAGTTGAGGAATCAAAAGATTGCAACCCTTCAGCAACATTGTTACATTAAATAAAGTAGAGATTTTTAGAACGAGAGGAAGTAAAATTTTAGCTAACAATAGTCCCAGTTTGCGTAGTGATTATCTTCATAAATGTGAATTCAGGTGCCTCCAGCAAAACATGGCTCCCTTTGTTAATTGCAACTTCAGTGGTCTCCCGAGGGACCACTCCTCTCCTGCACCCTGTAAAACAGTATGTTTGCCTGTGGCTGTCTCTATTTCCTTTGAAAAAGACTGTAAAAAAGACCCACAAAAGGCAAATCAAGCACCTTCAACTCCCCCGCTTCTGCTTTTTCAGTTTCATTGAACATTAAAAGTTTTTATGGGTATCAAGGAAAGGCATTGTGCCACTTGAAGTTAAGGTATGATTTAAATTACAGGATGGCAGAGTCCATTTCCAAAGTTGTATTTAACGAGTTTCGCAGATATCTTTCTTACAGGACATTTCTCCTGGTGCAGAGAGGCGGAAAAATGACAGACTTAGACACTCTCTGCACTTGCCTTTGTGCCCCAGTTCCGCTCAAGGTGCAGCCCGGGCCAGTCTTCACTTTGATCCCTTTTCCTGAACAGCTGCCGTACACTTGTCCATGAATGGGCTCCAGGACACATGTAGGGGTGACGGGGATTGGTGAGTGCCAGAAGGGCCTGCCTCAGTGGGCCGATACCATGTTTGTGTTCAAGTGTTTATGGGGCCATGGGTGATGTCTTGGAATTTATGCCATTTTAATCTCAACATTTTCTTAGCATTTTGCGCTTTGTTGAGTGAAGAGGAACCACGTACAGATTGAAATACGGAGCATTGTCATCGATGCCCGCAAAGCTTTGGTTGTGAATGCTGCAGGTAGCTTCTGTTTTCAAAGGATAGGAACAAACAAACAAAGAAACCAAACAGAACCACTTTATTCCTTAGCAGAAAGGGTAAGAAATATTATTGACACACAGATTAAATAAAATTTAAAAAATCCCACAGCGGTAAGAACCACAAACTAACTAATACCTGCAGCTCATGAGTGAAAACTTGGGAAGTGGCTCTTTCTTTCTTCTGGGAAACAATGTCTTCTTGCCCAAGACACAACTATCTCGTTAATCTGGTCAATAATTCGAAAGATTTTTTTTTTTATGGGAGCGCTCATTTATCTTGTTTGATTTCTTTATAATTTGTCAAATTAGCTGGGTAATCACATAATTGATACATTTCACTTCACAAATAGATCCAACTTCAATGTAGAACAAATTGAAACTGTCTTCCTCTGCCGAGTAGAAAAGAAGGTGGTTCTTACCCATCTATGCTGAATCCATCACGGGCCATAAACGATGATCTAGAAATAGGGGACGGGGGAGACACCCGATGAGAAAGTTTCTGTGTTTTTTTTTTTTTTTTCTTTCTTAGCCTAAAACCATGTCCATAGAGTCCAACTAGCCTGTTTGGTTCAACCAGTATTGAAATGCTGTAAGGGATTCATAATAAAATCCCCCAAAGTCCTTTTACACACATTTCCAACTGAACTAAAGGACATGGGAGGCAGATTATTTTTTAAATTCACAAGAGAAACCCCTTCTCCCCTTCCAGTCAAGCAAATCTGAGTTGACTTCTCCCATAAATTCAAGAACAAAAAGTTATAAATTGAACCTATGAAGGACATTGCCTTTTTTCAAGTGATGTTTCCTTGCCTTAATGGATTTAGCTATGGCAGGGAGTCAGAGAAAAGCTGTCTTAACTAAATCTTTGACTGATTATGCATTTTTTCCCTATTCATACAAGATAGATTCATCATCCCAATTTGTCAAGCTGGCGAGGTTCCAATTAATTACACCCGGCAAAGCCCGGCTTGTGTTATGCCCGTGTCAGGCCTAATCTAGTGCCTCATTTGCGGGCAGCCCGATGAGGAGGCATGAGAGGTGGCGTTGCGCGTGGTACTTACCGTGATGGATGCCCCCGCGGCGCGGCCAGTGCAGAGGCACAGCCCCAATGGTCTCTCCTCCGAGCCCGAGGACTCGCGGCTCCTGTACTAATTTAAGGACTCATCTGTGTAGTGGATGTTGTTGCAAAGTCTATCCTTCATAGCCAGGCCGAAGGCTTTCCCCGTCGCAAGGGCTGTTTTAATATCTACACAGGTCCTACATTTCTGTCAGCTTTGTCCTTGCGAAACGGAAAGCAAAGGCAACTTATCCTGAGCTGACTTTTTGAGCTCTTTAGAGGCTGTTGTGTGCTACAGGGGAGAATCATAGCTACTAGCTAGGTACCTACTCAAGGCATTATGAACTTATCTGTACATACGCGTAGGTATATGTTTCTATGTTGTTTGTAGGTAATGCTACCCTCTTTTGACTATGGTGACTTTGCTTTCATGTTTTTAGTTTATTAGGCAATGACCTGATGATGAATATTATTTATTAAGCAATCCAGAGGACCCCTGGATTTGGATATGCATTCTTTTGGTGCATGCATGAACTAATGTTTGATTGAGTGACTTGAGTCACAGGCTATGCCAAGCCTTATATTGGCAAAAGTTCTCTTTAGATCAATTGTTATAATCCCCACTTAAGGTGGAGGAGCTTAACTTGGAGAAGTTGACTTGAGTCATTTGAGTCACTTCTCCAAGAAGTGACTTGGAGAAGTTAAGTGACTTTTTCCAAAGTCTTACAACTAATGAATTGTGGAGGTGGGATTTATCTCATTAAAGGGTTTGAGCTCTTTCAAGGACCTCAGGTTATTTCTCTTAGGTACTTATTCCTTCTTCCTCTGTTCATACTCCATCCTGATATACATGCTAACCCCAGGTTTGCAGGGTTGCAGAGCTCCATGATGCTGTGCGGTTGCTGGCGCTGCATCTCCACTGGACCATGGGACCAGCAGGCATGGGGGTGTATTGGGACTACAGCTTTGGCATGTTTCCGATTGCCTTGACTGCATCCTTATTTCTCTCTCTCTGAGAATCTCTCTCCTGTATCTGTCACCTCTCCAGTCTCAGCACTGGGTAAAACACATCCCAAAGAGCATGACCTCTAGATCCCAGAGTGGTTACTGGAGGGTCAGGTGACGTACCCTAGATGTGGTGGGCAAACCTTGACCCTGGGAAACGGGAGGTGGGAGGAAGCCAAGCCTATACCCCCTCCCTTCTTGCACTCATGGACTGTTCTGAGGCATGATATGGGTCCTCTTTGTTTCCCTGGCAGAGATGTCCCCCATACTAAGTGAACATAGCTGCTGAGTGCCAGCCTGGGTCTCTGTGGCTCAGAGTGCCTCAGTGGCCAGCCGGAAACACACTGCCTTGCACTTCCTTTTTTCTCAGCCTCACTTCTTTTTTAACCCACCTCACTTTCAAAACAAAGAGTTGCCATCTTAATCATTGCCTCTGGACTAGAGACAGGGATACAGCGGCACTAAGGAGAAAAGCTGACTTCTCACCCTTCCAGGCGTCTGTAGAAGAGACATTGCAAGGAGTCGTCATGTTTTGGAGAGAATTAAGTTGCATCAAAGATTAACTTTTAATTTAAATAAGACTCTAAGTGCATTAATATTCAACATTTACATTCCTTCCTGGTTCTTAAATATAATGTGTTTTACAGTTATCAAAAACATATGCTGCTTTTCAGCAGCATTTTATATATAAGTTGTTCAACAGAAGGTGCTGGCATCCCAATATGTTTTGCTTAGTTTTGGCTTTAACTATTGTGATGAAAGAATTCAAGCGTAACAATGTCATCTTTCTGAATGTAGATAGAGATGTTGCTGAACATCTCTGAACAAAGAAACATCTCTCCTGAACAAAGAAAAAAAACAAGGGAATTATTTATTCTTTCATCTACTGAACTAATTTTTATGATATTTCTATTATGGAGAAGGCTCAGCACAAAGCTTGGTGAGAACTACATGGATGAATCAATCCCAGATCTTGTTTTCAAGGAACTTTCAGTCTCATAAAATCCCTTCTTGTCAAAGCTGCTTGTGGCGTTCTTATTATTAAAGGAGTAGTGCTAATTTTCTACTTCCATATATATGGAACATATTGATTGTTAAAATATTGAAATGCTTTCATACCTGTTGATAAATATGAATTGTCTTAAGCCTCCCACACCTGGCCTACCTTATCCCTCTGCTATGGTCCAGCCACTAAAGCAATAATGCCTGGCAAGGCAAAGGACTCTGAAACCTTCCTCCAGTACTATGGCCAGTGTCCGATCTGGTTGCTCAGAGCCCATGCCTAAACTGTCGTTAGATGCTTGGAATGTCTTTCCTGAAAGGAGTGATGCTGTGTAGATTATATTTGGATAATCTATATCTATGATGGTTAATTTTATGTGTCAACTTGACTGGGCTCAGATCATGGATCCGTTTCTGCTTTCCTTTAGTTCTGTCAGTTTTTGCTTTCTATGTTTTGAGACTCTGTTATTAGGTGCATACTCATTTAGGATTATTGTATTTTCTGGATGAATGGATTCATTTACCATTATAAAATGATCATCTTTAACTCTTGGCAATACTCTTTATCTTGAAGTCTACTTTGTCTGATACTAGCATAGCCACACCTGCTTTCTTATGCTGAGTTTTCTGGTTTTCAAATCTTTTTACTTTACACACTCTGTATCTTTACATTTAAAGTTCTTCTCATGAAGATAGCATGTTGGTGGGTCTTGGTTTATTTTATTTCATTTTTTTAATCTAGCCAGTAAATCTCTGCTTTTTAATAGGAACTATTAGTCTATATACATTTAAAGTAATTTTTGATATGGTTGGGTTTAGTCAGAATTTTACTGTTTGTCTTCAACCTGTACATCTGTTTTTCATTCCTTGTTCTTTCTTTCTTGCCTTCTTTAGGTTACCAACTGTGTTGTAGCATTTTATTTTAATTCCTCTATTGTATTTTAGCTATGATGCATTTTTTTCTTAGTTGTTGCTCTAGAGGTTATAATATTCATCATTAGTTTATCACAATCTATTTAGTGTTATTTTACCACTTTATTTAAAATATAAACGCCCTTGAAATGGTATGATTTTATTTATCTTCCTCTCACACCATTATGCTATTATTTTCACATATTTTTACATCTGCATACATTATGTTTATATTCTATGCATATTAATAGTATATATAAATCATATATTATGTATTTTTAAATGTATATAACTGTTTAAAATATGCATATAAATACATGTATATTAAAATTAATATTTTAAATATTTTTATATATATTTCCCTTACATAGTTGCCTTTTAAAGAAATTATTAGGAAAAAAATAGAAAATAGTCTTTGGTATTTTTCTACACTTACTGTCTCCAGTGGATCTAAGTTTCCATCTAGTGTCATTTCATCCTGGCTTGAAGAACTTCCCTGGCATTTCTTGTACAGTAACCGTATATATGTGGATTTCACCCAGTGTGACTGTAGTTTCCACTTGCTTTTGCCTCTCCCTAGTGCCTTCAAATAGAACCAAATTGTGGATTAAAAGTACTTGAGATGGCTGAACTCGTATCTCAGGTGACAAGCGATTTGCAGGAGCTCAGCCTTTCTGCCAAGGCAATGGGAATGTGATCATAAAACTGGGAACCCGTAGGCTGGCTTCTGTCTGAAGGTATATTTTCTGACTTATACAGGGTATAACACCTTAAACTTATTTTTGGATTTGGAAGATTTCACATCAAATTATGGATTTCTGTTTTCTCTTGAAAAATTAAAAACCCTGTAAATTTGAGGCCCTGGATTTCATGATCCCATTTGGTTTGGTACCACTGGCCAGAGATGAATAGTGTCTACCCTCCCAGATGAGAATCCTGCTGTTTATAGTTTGTTTAGTCTTCTTATCCTGATTTGCTTATCAACATTGTCATGTTGGGTCCCCAAAGTAAAAGGAGAAAGTGGAACTTGTCCATGCAGCATGTCCTTCAGAGTTGTGTCCTGTGGTGAAGTAGAAAGTGAACCGAGGTAAGTTATACATTTGCAGAGTGGAATGCCCTGTGCTTGTGCCTCTTTAAGGCCAAATTGAACCTTCTCAGAAGAGAATGTGAATATGGAGAACTCTGTCATAGTGGGGAAAAAAAAGCTTTTGCATTCTTAAATGAAGACTTCAAGACCGAATAAAAGGCATTTAAGTTTCTTTGGGTAGATAAATTTAGGCATATTGGATAGATGACTTCCAGTGCCAAATCATAGCAGAGGCTGCATTTTCTGAAATTAAATCTTCATCATAAAGGAATGGCTCAAGAATACGATCTTTGTAGAGATGGCAAGGCTCCACATTGTGCTGGAAAAGATACAGATGAAATGCAAATTAATCATGTGTTAACAGTGGTCAGACATGCTGGGAAATGCTTTTGTCTTTTTGCCCTCTTGCAATCGCTCTTTTTTTGATCGTTACATTGAAGTTGGGTGATCCCAAGAGGACGTTGCCTCTGCAACCTGGATTCTGGGGCCCTGTCCAGAGACCAGCCCGTGGTACTGGGGGAACGTGTAGGTACCACAAAGAACACAGAGAGAATAAGAATGTTTCCCAAACAAGGAACATGCTGGTGGTCAGTGGTGAAGGAGGGGTTTCCTGATCTAGTGTGAGAGGAGGGTGAACTTGGGCTGTGTACTTTGCAAGAAGAATCTGAGAAGAAACTCCAAATCCAGCTGGGGTGGCACAAATAGAAATCTGCCTATGTGGACAGACAGACAAACACTCTTTGGCTCATTTTATCCACTTAGCTGCATGGGGAAAATAATAAACTTCCTCTGATGATAGAAAATTAGAAAAGACAAGAGGAATGGGATCTCTGCCCCAAATCCATCCTTTCAGATTAATGCTCACTAATGGATATTAAAGCAGGGTAGATTAATGAAAGCCCGATAGACCATGCAGCTGAAAAAACACACTTTCTTTTGACAGCCAGGCAGTCAAGAGATGCCCAGGGATTAAAGAGCAATTCAGATTAAATTACCCTCTCCATTAGGATGTCCTTTCATTGGTAATTCGTGAGCCGGAGGAGGGGGGCAAAGAGTTGCGATGACCATCAGAGGTCATTCGTTCAAAGTGTACTTTGTGACCATAGAAATGAAGGATACGTTCAGCTTTTACATGCTGGTAGTTAACCAAACACATGTCAACAGAAGGCAGGAGTAAGGAATGTTGGGGTTTGGGATATGCTGCTGTTGGAAATCTTGAGGAACATGGAGAGAAATGAAGGATCCTGCCAGGTATTGGCTGGCTGGTGTGCCATTGAAGGGCGTTTTCTTCACTGAGTTCTGTTATTTGCACTCTATGGTGGTTTTGCACCACATGAATTTAGCTAAGTTGGAACTACATTTTTTAGAATTCCCTTCCCTGTCTGGTCCCATGTTAGGGTTGGACACAGGAGAAATGTATGTGAGATTTGGGAGGTAGAAGTAAAGCAACAGCCAATTTTATGTTCCTAAGATTGGGGCAGGTGGGGTGCCAAGCATTGTGGCAGCACAGGCATACTGTTGTTACTGAGGTGTTGGCTCACCTTGCTGGGGAGGGACAGCACCTGCACCCATAGCAACTCAGGCTCCCAGAGGTTTTCTTCTGTGTGCAGCACTATGGTAGAGGACGTCAGCTTTTTCATGTTGCTTGCGTGTCTTAAGTTAGAGGTGGTGAGAGACAGATGTGGGGTCCAGTTTGTATTTGTAGATTCCAGCTTGCGCGTGTGGGGTCTGCTTTGTCATTACTCTCCCTGACTTCACATCCAGCTTTCCTTCCCTGCTGCCTCCCCGGATGATCTAATAGTGGTGACCACAGGCACAACACCAGATGCACAGGCAATGGACTTGTATGGACTCACCTCCATCCTCTACGTCCAATCTCAGGAACACATTGCTTATCCCAAATCACTCAGAGTCGTTCTGCTTCTCAGATCAAATCCTGACTGATGATACTCCCACACTGCAGGTGATCTATGGTGGGTGAACTCTTGGGGGTATCCTTGCAAAGTTGCTGTTGGGGTCTCTGTCCTCATAAGTGCTAGTTTCCCTTTAGTTTCAGCCTCAAGGAAAATCTAAATTAACCTATAGTGAGCTGTCTCTATCACCTGTACAGTGATAAAGGCTGCTGAAATGGAAAGATTCCAGTAAAATTAGCCTGCAGAAATCAAATACAGTCTACCT
Organism: Propithecus coquereli; assembly: GCF_000956105.1. NCBI lineage: Eukaryota > Metazoa > Chordata > Mammalia > Primates > Indriidae > Propithecus > Propithecus coquereli. Next base: position 1,577,454 of record NW_012144967.1, read on the forward strand.
GTTATGTCTCTTTTGTTACTACCTTTGACACATGTCTTTGGGAGTAAATGCAATCACTGCCCCTTTATTCTTGTAACACTTGAAAGTTGGTGGTTTTCTTCCTTGTTTTTTCTCCTCTGTCCTTAAGAGTTAGTGGGGTAAACCACTCTCCTAAATCTAGAAGAACAAAGGTTACTTTTGCAATTTTATGATAAATTAGCTACAATTCCTAGGTTGGAAACTCAGTGAGTGCAAGGCTTGAAATTATTTTTTATTTCATTTTTTTAAATTGACAAACAAAAATTGTATATATATATTGCATACAACATGATGTTTTGAAATAGGCGTGCATTGTGGAGCGGTTCAACTGAGCTAATTAACATAGCTATTACTTCACATTCTTATCATTTTTTGGGTGACAATACTTAAATACTCTCTTAACAATTTTCCAAATATAATACATTGTTATATTTATTATATAGTCACAGCATTGTACAATAGATCTCTTGAATTTATTCCTCCTATCTAACTGAAATTTTCTGATGTCCTCCGAGTTCATACATGTTGTTGCAAATAATAGGATCGCCTTCTTTTTTAAGGCTAAATAGTACTCCATTGTGTATATATAACATATTTTCATTATTCATTTATCCATTGATAGACATTTAGGTTGATTCCAGATCTTGACTATTGTAAATAATACTGCAGTGAACATGAAGGTGCAGATATCTTTTTGACATACCGATTTCATTTTCTTTTGTATATACCCAGTAGCAGGATTGGTAGATCATATGGTAGTTCCATTTTTAATTTTTTGAGGAACCTCCATACTGTTTTCCATACTGGCTGTACTAATTTACATTCTTACCAACAGTGTGCAAGATTTCTCTTTTCTTCATGTCCTTGTCAACACTAGTTTTCTTTTGTCTTTTTGATAATAGCCATTCTAACATGTGCAAGATGGTAACTCATTATGATTTTAATTTGCATTTATCTGATGATTGGTGATGTTGAGTACTTTTTCATATACCTGTTGGCCATTTGTATGTCTTGTTTGGAGAAATGTCTGTTCAGGTCCTTTGCCCATTTAAAAAAATGGGTTATCTGCTTTCTTGCTATTGAGTTGAGTTTCTTATGTATTTTGGGTATTAAACCCTTATCAGATGTATGGTTAGCAAGTTTTTTCTCACATTCTGTAGGTTGTCTCTTCATTCTGTTGATTTCCTTTGCTGTGAAGAATATTTTTATTTTCATGTAATCCCATTTGTCTGTTTTTTCTTGTGTTGCCTGTGCTTTTGGTGTCATATCCAAGAAATTATTGCCCAGACCAAAGTCATGGAGCTTTTCCTTTATGTTTTTTCTAGTAGTCTTAGAGTTTCAGGTCTTATGTTTAAGGCTTTAATTCATTTTGAGTGGATTTTTGTACATGGTGTAAGATAAGGGTCTAATTTCATTCTTTGGCATGTGGAAGTCCAGTTGTCCCAATACCATTCATTGAAGTAATGGTCCTTTTACCATTGTGTATTCTTGGCACTTTTGTCAAAAATCAATTGACCATAAATGAATGGATTTATTTGTGGGTTCTCTATCCTGTTCCATTTATATATGTGTCTGTTTTTATGCCTGGCAGCCTACCATGCTGTTTTGGTTACTATAGCTTTGAAGTATAATTTGGAGTCAGGTATTGTGATGCCTCTGGTCTTTTGTGATTCATACAAACTTCAGGATTTTTTTTCTATTTCTATGAAAAATGTCATTGGAATTTTGATAGGGATTACATTGAGTCTGTAGACTGATTTGGGCTGTATGGACAATTTAACAATATTAGTTCTTGCAACCCATAAACTCAGGATATTTTCCCATTTATTTGTGTTTTCTAAAAGTTATTTTTAAACAAGTGTTTTTGAATTATGGGACTGAGAGCCACATGTCACTGCATCAGAGATCTTATGGGTGAAAGGAAAGAAGTAGCATTTACTGAGTACTTTTTATGCCCCCCCCATGCACCTTGTGCATTATTTGTGTTGTTTCATTTAATCCTTAAATGATGCAATGAAATTGGTATTATTATTCCCCCTCACAGGTGAGACATGGAGCCTTGGAGAGGTTAAATAACTTGGCCAGGTTCAGTTACTCTGTGCATAATTGGGGTTTGAATCCAAATGTTTCCAGTTCAAAAGCTCTTGATTTTATAATAATGACTCATAGGGAATTTCAGTTTGGTAATTTCTTCCACAAATATTTACTGAACATATAATATAAACAAAATTTTCCTTAAATAATCTGAAGTGTGCGTGTATACAGCCAAGTAGGGCTAGTCAGATGATGCAATTTCCCCTGGAAATGGACCCAAGGCTCCCCCGACCCTGCCCCTTGTCAGGGGTTTCCTGTTTACCACTTACTCTCTCTAGGCTCTGGGGAGGGAACTGTTGCTTTTTCTCATGAATTTTGTGGTTCTCTTGTAAAGGTTGCTACCATCCTTTTTCAGCAAGAACTGGAGACAGCTGTCACTACCATGCAATTACTTTTTCCAGGCCTATGTGTTATCTACATCACCTGACCATTAAGTTTGAAAGAAACTTGATTTATTTGCTTATTTTACACTTTTAAATATCTGCATGCCATGAACAATCCTGATCAAATTCTGATCAAAGGTGAGGATTTGCTAATATAGTCTCACCGTTCTTACCTGATTGGGATTGATAAGAGCCTCTCCTTGCCAATTTACATAATGAAGAGTTAAGTTGGATGAGAGGTCCACGACATTGAGACTTATTCCACAATAAGTTAGTTTTGTAATATGCTTCTCAAATATTGTGTCATTAGGGTATTCTTTTCATTCCATATTCAACTCAATTTCTCTCAGTCTCATGGTCATTCTAACCATCACTACCAAAAGTGCTGATCAAGTAGCGTGAGTGATTATGAGGCATATCTTTGTGATATGAAGCATTTAAAGTGAGACTGTGTGGTTCATTGGAAAGAGAAATTGCTGAGATTCAGGGAATGAAGTTCTTATCCCAACTTTCCAACTTAGCCAGCTCTGTGTCCTGGAACACCCACAAAATGGGAACAAGGATGCCTTTGCTCTTCTTATTTCCCAAGATTAATAAAAACAATCTTTGTACTCAATAAGTATGAGACCACTTTGGACAACTAAAGAAGAAAGGAAACACTAAGCAAATTAAATCTTTACTTTCATCTGATCTCTGTTCTTCCACAGTCTTTCTCAGGACAGTGGTTTTCAAACTGTGTGTGTGGTGTGTCTTCAGAGGAATCATAGTGGTGGTGGGTTTCAGCTGCACTCTCAACAGAAGAGCTTTTTTTTAAATCAATTTTTCATAATGAGATTTTTGTATGGGAGTAATAGTTACGTGTAAGTTTGATTAGAAATAAAAAACAAAAACAAGCTTCTGGTACTAAGGTTTGAAAACCACTGATGTTGGATAAAGTTCTTGGCATTATGATTAGAACAAATGTGAATTGGACAGGATGGTGTCTATGTTGGGTAGGAAAGTTGTTAAATCTGGAGTAGAAGGTAATTATTGGTATATCTTAGGGTATAGGTTATGGAAAGTAGTTATAGGGATTCTAAATGCGAATTTTGCGTGTTTGGGGGGTTGTAAATGAATTTGCAGCTCTTATCTGATGTTAGGAGCTGAGGCTGGAGTGGTTTGGCTAACTAGGAATCAAAATACAAGTGATACAGGTCCTAGAAAGAACAATGGGTGGGAAGACAGGAGACATGGTCTCATAAACAATTGCACCCATCTGCGGTGATTATCAGGTCACTGCCCTGTGAAGATGCTCATTTCAGCATTTGCATATGTTTATTAAATGTCTTTAATAAACGAAGGTTAATGTAATGATACCTTGGATTTCTGAAAATACTCTAAAATTTTATGCTCAGTTGCTGCTGTGTAGATGCAGGTACAGATAGGTGGAGGGAATGGGGAGAGTTGTCTAGGAGGTCCGGGGAGAATAGTGAAGGAGGTGTGTAGTTGGAAAAGGGACTAACATCTGATTTTCCCCCTCCTACTGCTTACTTTCTTCTTTCCCCAGTGGTCAGATGAATGGTGGGGATTTTGGTGAGGTCCCTTGCTTAAGAGTATTCAGACTCCATGATCTAAATATCCCAATGGCTCCATCCTTCACTTCGAGTGATTCCAGGAGCCAACGGAAGCCATCAATGGACTCTAAGTATTCTGCCGAGATTACCTCTTTTCCAAAGGGGGAAACGGGACCTTTGGTTTTGCCATCAAAGGGCATCAGAGCCCTGCAGCTGACTTGTGGACAGCCATTTTTGGCAGTGATCTTAGAGACAGCAGTCTTGGAGAGATTTTTATGAGGATTCAGGGTATCCACAGACATAAAAAGCAGGAGAAACGCTTGTTAGTTATGGGGAAGGTGAAAGGCTTAGAAAACTGATTAGCGTAGCAGTGTGGTCAGATGGAAATGAAAGCTCAGAAGCATAATCGTTAATTGGGTGCTTACCTACTAATTTGAGCTTGGATGTCAGCAGTACTGCACTTCATTTCAAACCCAGGGTCAGACTTTAATGCTACATCATAAATTACGTAAAGGCACAACACTAACAATTAGATAATTATGGAGACCCATGCTGTTGCAATTTAACTGGGCAAGTTCGGGGCAAACATGACAGGAATACTGCTTAACCCTCGGACTGCTGGCAGGATTTTTTCTGCAGATACAAATGAATACATAAGATGATATCCTTGGCTGATTTTCAAAGCCTATGGGTTAAATAATTTCTTTCCTGTAGCTGGATTCATCAGATGACCTAAGCAGACTCAGAAGAAGTATTAGAGGAGTGTTAATTATATTTTAGAAAAATCCAGTCTTTAAATCCACACCAGCTAAAGCACCTGAGGCTGGGCTAGGTTTCAGATAAACTTAAAGCTAAATCTTAATATCAAAGCTAATTTTTACAATTATGAGACTTTCTGTGCAAGGCAGGTGTGGTTGCCTAATCCCAGTTTCCTGATGTTAATATATGAATCAAAATAAAAGATTCAGGGCCATTATTTCATTCTCAGTGCATTCTTGCTGGCAGACTAGTGGCTGACTCAACTGATGAGGGTGTTTTCATGATCATTATGAATTGTCAAGGCTGTGCTAGTGTTCTGTGATGTGCACAATTTATTTATTCATTCATTGACTTGTTTACCAACATATCTTGAACACCTCTGTGTGCTGGGTGTCAGGGATAGAGATATCATTAGCTAGGCATTTGAACATTATTCCGATACCTGGTGGAGACAGAAGAATTGTGGAGGCTCAGCCCATGTACATGTACTATGTACTATTTCTGGATGGGTTTTGTCCTCATTGTCAGAATGTGACCTTGAGAAAGTCTAGAGCTGTGCCTTTTTTCAACTCTATCCTTACACCCCCAACACAGGAAGATGTATGTGTTTTTTTTTTTTTTTTGAAACAGAGTCTCGCTTTGTTGCCCTGGCTAGAATGAGTGCCGTGGTGTCAGCCTAGCTCACAGCAACCTCAAACTCCTGAGCTCAAGCAATCCTTCTGCCTCAGCCTCCAGGAAGATGTATGTTTGAAGAAATAGATAAGTCTTAGAGCCCAGCTGAAGGAATGAATAGTTTTTGTCTGGAAAAAAAAAGAAAAATGATGGGTAATTTAACCAAAGGTTTCAGGTTATCTGATAAATTAAGTCATATTTTACCTTCCCCAAAATAAAACTGAATTCTGGCATGTAAATAGCTGTCTGTTAAATACAGATCAGCTTCATTTGGCCCCTCTTATTCCAATAATGACACAATGCGACAAGCCCAGGTGTATAAAGTTGAGATTACAAAGATCATAGCATCAGGGATGATGAAATTTAAGAGTATTGAATTCATGGAGAACTCAATATTGAATCTGCCCCTTTTTTTTTAAGGTGTAAGTGAGTCATTTGCCCCCCCAAGACTTTGGGGTATTGGGAGGGATGTTGCTCAGGGCTGCAACACAAATGTGGAGAAAGAAGGGGGTTGAGTCTGAAAACCTCTTCAGGCTCACCTGGCATCCAGGACGTGGCACGGGGGAACTTGTGTGTGTGTGTGTGTGTGTGTGTGTGTGTGTGTGTACCAACAGAGTCGCATAATTCCCGAGTTGTACAAGGGTAGAGCAAATTAGAATCAAGCCTCCTCCTGGGGAAGAGAGATGTCTTCTTCTACCCTGATTTCACCTCTTGCTGGGTGAGTAATAGTGCTCATGGTCTTCTGCGTGGTCTCTCCAGGTCACAGGGAGCATGCACAGCTTGGTGGAGGCACTTAATAGATCATTGCAGAACCTGCAGAGGGCAGCACCAATGGCAGAGAATGGGACTCCTCGATCGTAGGAGCTCTCTCTTCTAGCTAGATGAGAATGTAGCTGGATGAATGCAATGCGCACCATCTGGGGGATGGACACGCTTGAAGCTCTGACTCTGGGAGGTGGGGCAAGGGCAATATACATAACCTAAACATTTGTACCCCCATAGTATGCTGAAATGATAAAAAAAAGAATGTAGCTAGGACTTACCTTGCAAACCCAGAAAACATTTCTGGATTTTCTGAGATTTAACACAGGAGGGAGATTCTGTGGACGGGAGAGAGATGATATCTTCATGCTGGGTGGTAGGGTCTGGTGCTCATTTAATTTGAATATTGAAAGGATCCCTTTATTTTATACCTTGAACCAGTTAAATGAAAGTATTAATTATATGCACACATAGAAAATGAGACCTGGAGTTGATAGAGAGAACAAGGATGTTGCAGAAATTAGATTGAACCATCTCCTCAGCAAATGGTAGTGGTATTTTTGTGTGGGTGCGTAGTAACACACAAAGTGAGAAAGGGCAGTGTTCTGCTAAACCAATTCTTATGCAGAAAAAGTGACATCTTGCAGAATACCATCCCATCATTTACCTCGACCAAAGTCCTTTTCACCACTCATCTTTCTCTCCTTTCAAGTTCCCCAGATGTATGGCCCCAATCAGGATCAAAATTCAGTAAGCTCAATACATTTCACAGACTGTCTTCACCTCCAAATGCCTTTGACGTCTCTTCAGTGAGTATTGATGCTGATAGATGTGCCTCATTGATAATAGGTCTCTCCAAATAGGAAACATTGGGAATTCTGCTAGTGGTTGGGATTTGGTATTACTTTTTTCATGTACACAAAGATATCTGGTGTTCCAACTTTTAAAATGTCTTTAATACATATTACTTAGTATAAAAATTGCTATTAATAAGTCACCTTCTGAGACTCAAAATACATCTGACCTCTCCTTATTATTTCCTTGGCAGAGAAGTAGGCTTTTGTCATCGTTGTTGTTGCTGTAAGGACAATATTTAAAGTTTAAGTGATGATCCATTTTCAAAGATGAGTGGGTGTTGGGAAACTTACTTTTCTAGCCAACATTATATAGAAATAAATAATAATACTACACAGAATATTCTCTTAATTCTTAAAAACCTTACAAAAAAGCTAGTTAAAATGAGCAGATTTTGGCTTTTTTGAACCACCCAGGAAAGAGTCAATTGAATATAAGTTTTGGATTGCTGTGCATAGGTGCCTGGCTCTTAATCAGTTGTAAACCTTAATTATCTTTGGCAAGTCAAGTCGCAGGAAAGATCGCTACTTTAATTCGAGGAAGTTATCATTTTCTAGAGAATACTGTATATTACTTGAATAAATTCACATCTCCTTTATTTTATCTAATCCCACTCTACTCCTCAAGTGGGTTTAGCTGTGTTAAGTCAGCTAATTAGATCACATTTAGTTCACACACACAAAAAGACTCTGGTATTGGGTCCAGGAAAGTTGCAATTTTTGAAGGAGAGCCAAATGGCTCTCTCTAACATTGTGATTCTTCCCTGATGGTTAAGGTGACATTTAAGTTACTTGCTTATCTTCCCTGGTCTTATTTTGCTGCAAATTAGGGTGAAAGGAAATCAAAAGGAAAGGAATCAAAATAGTGGATTTTTTTCTTTGTAGCATCTCTCACTTTCTCTTTTTCTTCTCCTCTCTGTTCCTCTTCTATATCCTAGGAGTGTATCGAAGCACATTGTTCTGAAGTTTGGATTTTGCATGTAATGACACACCTTGCAGTCTGTCCTACTTCAGCATGTTGATGGGCGCCTCAGTCTTTCTAACAGTGGCCTGGCATTCTATTATGTGGATGGACCATTGTTTAGGAACCTGTCCTCTAAAGACTGACACTTAAGAACATTCCAATCTTTTGCCTTTGAAAATAGCACTACAATGTTACCATCCTTGTTCATGTGCCTTTGAGTACCTGAGCATAGGTTATTGGAAATGTACATTATTGCATCAAAGGGCATGTACATTATGAATTTTGGTAGATATTACCACATTATCCTTTGAAGATTTGGTAGTAATTTGGGAGGCTAATTAGCTATGGGATACCAACCACTGTTCCAAAGTCATCTTGAGACAGAACTTGACTAGGTGGAGCTGGTTCAGACAAGAAACAGAAAAAGAGAAACGCTGGACAAGGGGCCATGGGAGGAAGACCAGGAGAGGCTGAAGGTCTGTCTGTCAAGTAGAAGAAAGAGGGATTTGGCTTGTCTTGAATGACCAAAGGTGCTGCAACTAACAAGTGGATAAGAGCTTCGGGAAGACACATTAGGGCTCAGTATATAAAAAATACTTTCTAAAAATGTTTTCCAAATACAGAACTGACTGTTTCAAAGGAGGTGATTCCCCTGTTACTAGATGTGTTCAAGTTAAGGCTGGTTGTTATAGGCTCTGTGTATGTGTGCATGTGTGTATGTGTGTGTTTGTGTGTGTGCATGTGTGGTTGTGTGTGCACATGGGTGTACATGTGCACAGAGGTGTGCTTGTGTGCATATATATGCATGTACATATGTGTGGGCATGCGTGTGTGTGAGTGCACATATGTGCAAGTGCACAAATACAGGGCAGTTGTGTAAAGGAGACATGGGCATCAGATGGGAGCTTGCAGTAGATGACTTTAAAGCCCTTTCCAAGTGTCTGGGACACAGATTTAATGAATAAATCAAAAGATAAAAAATTATTTGTTTAAGATACAAGATCTTGTTTGACTGGGATGCCCAAATCTAAATACCACCAGAGACCAACTCTAGTGTAATATGGTATTGTGCAATAACTATTTCAGTGAACACACATCAAGTGCCTTACTGCAAGGCAAGTACAAGATAGAGCTTCAGGGGACAGATAGACAAAGTCGCCTCCCACAGGGAGCACGCACAGGATTCCATGGTAACACATGGTCAAGGAAAGGGATGGTACAAAAGCCCGTGCCATGGGAGGGCCTTGGCCATGCCCAGTATAGGAGATTAATCTAGGCTGAAATCTGAAGGTTAAGAGTTTGCTGAGTACAGGTGAACTTGGTGAGCTTGGGTGGAGAAATTCAGGCAGAGGCCCAGGAAGTTCAAGGAAGTGCAAGAATCTTGGGGTGGACGTTTGGAGTGTGGAGTCTGCGGAGAAGGCTGGTGAGAGCAATTCCAGACGAGGCTGAGAAGGCAGGACAGGGCAGGTGGCGAAGGGCCTTGGGGAGCATGCCAGAGATTGTGGGCTTTATTCTAAGAGCAATAGCATTTGAAGAATATCTCAGTCTGTTTTCTGTTGCTTATAACAGCGTACTTGAAACTGGGTAATTTATAAAAAAAAAGAATTTATTTCTTACAGTTATGGAGGCTGAGAAGTCCAAGGTGAGAGTCTGTATCTGGTAAGGGCCTTCTTGCTGGTGAGGACTCTGTGGAGTCTTGAAGTGGCACAAGGTATCTCATGACGAGGGGCTGAGCGTGCTCACGTGCTAGCTCAGGTGCCTCTTCCTCTCCTTGTAAATCCGCCAGTCCCACTCCCATGATAACCCATTAATCCACTAGCCCATGAACCCATTCCTAAGGGCAGAGCCCTCATGACCCAATCACTTCTTAAAGGCCCCACCTCTCAATACTGCCATATTGGGGATTAAATTTCAACATGAGTTTCGGAGGGGAAAAATATGCAAACCATAGCAAAAGGTTTCGAGTAGGACAGTTACATATTAAGATTTGTGTTTTATCAAGCTGGCTCTGGTACTTTAGCAGGGAGATGTTTTAGGTCAAGGTTTCTTAATCTTGGTGCTGACATTTTGGACTCATAATTCTTTGTGGTGGGGGCTGTCCTTTATGCCAGGATGTTTAGCAACATCCCAGGTCTCTACTCACTAGTTGTCAGTAGCATCTCCTTAAGCCCCTGGTTGTGACAACCAAAAATGTCCCCAGACATTGCCAAATGTCTCCTAGTGGGGTAGGGGGTGTGTGAAAATTACCCTTGGTTGAGAGCCCTTATTTTAGGGAATGAGATAAAATGGCAACCTGAACTGGATGGAAGATAATGGCAGAAGTTGGATCAGAAGGAAAGAGGTAGAATTGATAGATTTTGGGTACAGTGTGAGTATGGAGAGAGAGGGAAGAATCAAGTATGAAGCTGAAGTTTCGGGATTTGGCAAACTGAGCTGTGGAACCTAAGAGTGGTTTCCCCCAAAACATGATCAATTCCATTTTGGAAAAGTTGAGTTTTAAGTGCTGGAGTTTTAAGTCGAGTTTTAAATGAAGATATCTAGGGTTCAGGTGAGTCAGGGGTTGGCATTTGAGGGCTGGTGTCCTACAGCTGGGATAATGCCCTTTCTGGCCCCACTAATAGCATGATAGAATTGTGCATCTTGGGCACCCCAGTGTTTGTGGCACTGGTACACAGGAATGTGTGGCCAATTCCAAATCTTAAAGTTCCTTGGTCGTTCACCAGGGCCACCCCACAGGAAAAAGATCCACATGGACTCCTGACTAAGGAGAGGCGGCCTCCTCAAGGTTGACCTTTCCTGCTCTAGGCAGCTGAAGTGCTTCTTAAGTGATGGCTGAATGGTCGAAGCTATTACTCTAACTGTAATTTGTAATGGCTCTCTAACGCTTTAGAGAGAGCTGGGGTTCCTTGGGATGAAAGGTGACTTTTAAAAGTCGGTAATTACACTTCCAGTGAAAATGTGTCTCCACCACAGTGCGTAACTATAGTATGCGGGGCATCCAGGAAGTCACTCCTGGACAGCGCTTATATTAATCATAGTTTCAATGCCCAGAGAACATGTTCTCAGTAGTTAACCATTCTCTTCCCCCCTCCTTAAAATGTGGACCTTGTAATCAAAAGAAAGACACACCCTCAACTATAGCATGGCTGCTGTACTAAATAAAAAATTATAGTTATTATACACGGACTTCATACTGAGCAGGGTCAAGTTATAACACATCTGGTAACTTCCATTAAAGGACTGAGTTATGTTCAGCTTGTGTTTTAATTAGCCTGTGATAAACAAAGAATCAAAGGCCATTCCGCTCTGGTGGTTTTTGTATTTATGACTGCCTTCACCTGCACTTACATACAGGTTTATGAAGTGTAAAAAAGCGAAGAGTTCTAGTCGCGCTGTCTAGACCATTTACTGTAATAGCTCAGTTAGGAGGCTGTATTTCTGAACCGGCCAGATGTTTACAACAGCCTGCAGAGCTGGTGAGCTGCTTGACTTACAGAAATGTTGGGACAAACACAGTCTGATCTCCCAAGAAAGGATTTGGTATTGACACTTCCAGATCACTCGGGTTCCTTTGTAGTTTGCGAAAATGTATCAGAACAATGGCGTTTAGAAGAAAGAATGCGTTCTCTTCTGAGTTGAGATCTAAATAAAACCTGTCTTCCTCGATGATGAGAAAGGTTACAGAATCCAGTGAGAAAACATTTTTATAGTGGAGGAAATTGAGCCAAGAAAGACATCTGCCCCTGGCCCACCTCACCAAGCTCCCAGCAGAGACAAATACTGAGCTGGTTTATGTGAAAGACGCTAAGAAATTTTGCTATAAAATCTTCTTCTGAACTTTTATGATCTCCTAGGTGTGTTCCAGCTCTATGATTCTCATGTCAAAGATTAATTTAGGTATTACACTTTTAAGGTGATCTGATCATTTCACTTGCTGGGCCTGTGGAATTGGCCTGGAATAAGCTTTCTGGAGTGATCCCCGTCCCTCTCTGCCTCCTTGGAAAAGCTTCCCGCCACCTCCGCGCTGTTCTGGGAGGGGATTCTGTGCCAGCTCCCAGCACAGGGAATTGACTCACAGGTTTAGCTCCACTTCTATTTTTTCCTTTCAACCACTCCCCCCACCACCTTTGGTATTTTTTTTTTATCTGTGTTTTAAAGTCTAACATACAAGCAGAAAAATGCAAAAATGTCATAGCAAGCTTTGTAACCCCCATTCACATCAAGTGGTAGAATATCACAGTACCCCAGAAAAATCCCTCATTTCCCTTTCCAATTATTTTGCCTCCATGTTCCCCCAAAGGAAAATAGATTCGTTTTGCCTCTCTTTGAAGTTTGTATAAATAGACTTAAACAGAATGTACTCTTCTGTGTCTGACTTCTTTCATTCAACATTCGTGAGATTCATTGATGTTGCTGTGTTTTTTTTTTTAATTGCTGTGTGATATCCCTTTGTATAAATATATACCTCACTTTATGGATTAATTTTACTGTTGATGGAAATTTGGGTGTAGCTAGTTTGGGCCTGTGATGAATAAAGACAGGGACATTTTTGTGCGTGTTACTTGGTGCACTCAGGCAAGCCTTTCTCTTGTAAGTACAGCCCACTTGTGATTTGACCTCTGAAACATCATTCAGCTTCTTAAGATGTGTTTCGTTCTCTTTAAAAGATGTTAATGAAGTCAGGCTTGATACATCCTCTATTTATTGTGTCCACTGTTTGTGGAATTTTAAAAATAAGCTTGTTATCATCAGCCAGTCGTACTTTTTTTTTCCTCCTCGTTTCCTCTGTGTAAGCATCTGTTCACAGTAAGCTCCCTGGCATCAGGGGAGCCACACCACGTCCTTCCTTGAGACCAGCAATTCTCACAGTGTGGTTTCTGCCTCTGCAGTGTCAGCGTCCCCTGAGCATCCCCTGTGTGCAATGCCCATTCTCAGGCTTCCTCCCAGACCTACAGAATCAGAGACGGCGCTTGGATCCCGGAAGTCTGCATTTCCACAAGTCCTCCAGGGGATCCTGCTGCATACTCCAATCTGAGAACCACTGCTTTCCTGTCTTCCCCGCCCCATCACCTCTCTCAGCATGCATACAGCAGGAGGCATTTGGTAGGGAATTTATTTATTTATTATCCACTCATTCAACCAGTACTTGCTGGGCACTTGCTAAGGATGGAGCTATACTCTGCTAGGGGGATATGGAGAGATGAAGATGCATTAGAGATAGTCCTTGCTCTTAGGGAGCTCAAGGTCAGCAAATGGATATAATACAAGGTGATGAATGCCTCTCCTGGGGAGGCCAGGGAATGGTCCATTCAGGAGGTGAGCCTTGCACTCAAATAAGTGTTAAACTAAATCACTGAATGGCATGCCCCCTAGCAAGAACTCATTAATGTTTGCACATTGCCTCTTAGATACGAAAGTGCACAATGTTATCATCACTTCTGAAACCCAGGTGCCTGGAACATAGTAGATGGCCATCAGATATGTGTTGAATTTCTGAATGAACCACTACTTTTTTCTGTGCTTTTTTTGGACCCTGCATGTCATTCATTCAGCATGGATTTATTGAGCACCTGTGAATATGATAAGAACTCTGCTATACACTGAGTTAACAAGGGGAGTGGAAATAGACACAATCTGCATGTCCCAAGGCTAGGAGCTGAAGCCACTAACATGAAGTGCGTGAACGGTGGCGGTCTGCGGTCGTGTTTACTTAGCTGTCTTAACTAGTTTCCAGCAAGCAGGTTGAATGCTTCTAATTGGTCAGGGCAGCCCAATGGCTGTGAGGCCGGAAGAGGCCTGTGTATTTGATATTGATCCGGGAGAGGCCTGTGTGAAAAAGTGGATCTACTCGGTTCTTCGGGGTGTTTTATACAATTTAAAAGGTGCTTTTGATGGCGGGACACAACACACTGACACTCACATAGATGAAAGGCAGAACTCTTTGCTACTTATAGTGGGGAATAAGAGAAGGCTGCCAGTCAGAGTCACACAGGGGGTTTCTTGCTCCTAGGGACAGGCTGTAGGGGCAGCTGTATGGCAAGGGGGTTAGGGTTAGCGAGATCTCACAGGCTCCCTGTGGATGGGTTAATTTGAGTAATTTTGTGGGCACCACGGTATAGTGGCTGTGGCTAGTTGTCCAGTATCTGGTCCTGGGTTACACAGGACAGGTGCATAGTGGCCTGGTAAGGGAAATGGTTGGGTTGTGGACTTAATCTGCTGTAGAGAGGGAATGGACCAGCTTCCAGCCAGGGCCTCACGTCTGGATCAAGACAGCATTGTAAGAAAAAACGTCATTACATGGGGAAGGTTCATGGAATGACAAAGTTCTGTTTTGCTACAATAGAACATTTATGTGGGCTTTGTGTGGCTATCTCTCTCCCTCTGTGCCCAACTTTTCCATCTATGTAGTGGGCAGTTTCTTGTTTTTCGTGTGGGAGTAGAAGAAGGAATTCTGCAATGGCATAAGCGAGTACGTGCTGTAATGTAAAGTATCTGCAGTATTTCTAGCCTGGCGGGGGCAATGGTGTGTTAAAGGTAACCCCCTCAGACCTTGTTTAGTGCTGTACATTGAAGTTACCTGTGATGGAAGATACTCCCAATAATGAGGGGCGACCAAACACTCCTTGCTGGTGTTGTTCGAAATCGAGCAAATGCATAGGGTGTCCGTGTTATGCAATGCAGCTCCTGTGCGGAGCTGGAAGACGCTTTCTGGAGAATAGATATGAAGGGTGAGTAACCACTTAAACTGTCTAAAAGATTCCAGTTAACGTTACTGTGGCCTGTCAAGGGGTACACTGTATCTGGGGTAAGCCAGAATAAAATCTAGTGAGGCATGAGAAACAGGTAATGCCAGAAATGAACTGCTGCATTTTGCAGCCCATTTTTCACTGGAAGCTGTATGCACGGATTAAGGGGAAGGGGACACTGGTCTCATTAAGAAGCCCCTGTTGTGAACTTTGTCAACTGGATGCAACTTTTTCACTTGAACCCTTCCTATGCCACGGCAGTCTCTGACTCCGTTGCCCTCTCAGCTGGCTGTGCATTGGAATGCACACAAATGAAGTGGGACTGTTGGACTAGACACTTGGAAAGAACAGTTAGGTCCACCCAAGCCTCCAGACAATCTCTTTTCCCAGTAAAGCGTATGCCCTGCTGGAACTGCCCAGAGATGCAGATGTGAAGTTCATTAAGAGCGACTGAACTGCATCTATATTTAAAGCATCTGATGTCCCAGGACACAAAAGTAAAGTGGTGATATTTTATTCTTGGTGGATTTGCTGTCTGAAAGCTCCAACATTTCCCATCCCTTTCATATAATCCTGATCCTGTAATTCATTGTCTATTTAAAAAAAATATTCACCCTGCTTCTGCATTAAAAACAAAGAAAAACAAAACCATCACCACTGTGCTTATTTTAGCAAGTTTATTTTTTAAAAAGATAAAAATCAATATTCTCCCTTGCACAGCTGATGTCCTGGGGGGATGAACTACAGGAATCATAGTTAAATTGCTGCTAGTCTGTCTGTGTGATAGAAAAGGTCAATATTTTTCTAGAAAGAAAGCGTTCTGCTTTCCTCTTGGGAGACAAGAGAATGCCACAGCGGTAAATTACTGGATTTTGTGCCCAAGTGAATGCAGGGGATAATTCCGCCCCTTGAATGGAAACACTCCTCCTCCGCTACAGTTCTTTCTTCTCACCTCTCACAGCCTTGACTTAGAAAGGTTTTCGTTTGCTCTGTCACTAGCGTATCCTCACAGAACCGCTCAGCAAGGACTGCCCTGCCCCCTAAGCAGCTATGTAGGATGTCAGCTCTACAGGTGGTCTCTGAAGAATTCAGATCTAAAATGCAGCTGTATCGGTTGGGATGGGCTGGGTTGTGCTGAGGTCAATCTCAGTTACTTAAAACCATCAAAGTTTAATTCCTACTCGTACTACATGTTCACTGCGGGTCTGCAGGGACCTCCGCTTATTGGGATTATTCGGAGACCCAGGCTGAAGGACACCCCATCCCCATATCTGCCTTCATGATCACCAAAGCAGTGGAGAGGGAACGAGGGGGATTGTGCCCCACCTTTAAAGGTCTGACCTTAAGGGACACATGTCACTTCTGCTTACATTTCACTGGCCAGAACAAGACACATGACATACCTACCTTCCACGTGCCCAGAAGGAGGACAGAACCAGAAAGTCTGTGAACGGCCCTAATGATCACTGTGGCTGTTACTCAAATGAATTGGAAAGTTTGAAAGGATCCGAGAGGCCACTTCCTCTGGACTTCCTCCTAAGGGAGACATCTTTTCTATGACATGCTGTCTGTCCGTGCTCAGCCTCTGCAGTAGCACTCCTGGTGACAGGACCTCACTGCTTCTCAAGGTGGTCATTGTGGTTTTGGGGAAGCTCTTGTATAGTTAGAGTCTCTTAGGGTCTGAATGTCTGGAGTGTGGTCTCGTCCTCTGTCCTCTGGCTGTCTGGCCCTGGCCAGGGAGCTCACCTTGCTGAGTCTCTGTTTCCCCATCTGTGAAATGGAAATAATATTGCCCTTATTCACAGTTGAACTGAGGATCAAATGAAATGCAATGAAGTCTGTTACAGGTCTGGCACATAACTGAAAACAAACAAAGCCTGGTACCCTTGCTTTTGCTCCAAAGGAGGCTGCTGTGAGGTTGAATGTGAAAATGTATATAAATTAGTATATTTATATATATGTAGACAAGTAGTGTGCTTATATATGTGTATACAATTATTGCTCTGCTAATTGTAGGTGGAAGAAATGTTGAGTGGCTATGAGCACAATTTAAAACTTATTCCAATCAATCTTTGGACCAAAATGGCTATGGAAGTTCTTGGAAGTCCAGTGTCATAGATGAATATTTATAAATTGTTCAATTCTATAGGCTATTCATTTATTTAAAATAGATGCATTTTTATTTTTATCTTTTCTCTACTTCCAATTTCTTGCCTGGAATGCTCCCTCCCCATCCTTTGCTCACTTTGAATTATTCTTCATGTGTCAGTTTCTCTCCAGATTTCACTGACAAAAATGGCCTGTGTTTACCCCAGACCCAGATCCTATTATTTATCATGTGGAATTGCCTACAAGTGTAAGTACCTTGGGACTATTTTTGAGTGCCACTGTACCCACCCTCACCTTTTTGAATGGTGAACAGGTGACATATATACAGTATCTATCACAGTATCGAGCACTTAGTAAGTCCTCCTCCTATGGAGCCCTTTTTCCTGCCTTGGGTAATCTTGGAGGACAATTGGACCTCCAGTTCTCACTGTTTAAGCTCAGTATGCTAGATGCAGTTCAGAAACATCCTGCTTGTCAATACCCTTCAAAAAATATTACCTTCCTTTTGGCCAAATGGCTCAGAGGACATCTGGCTACTCTCTGTGAGTTATGAGGATCTAGTAAAGCGATGGCTTTTTCAAGAATAGCTCAAGGAATTCAAGAGCAGTGGATAAGCAGAAACCACAGTGGGGTCAAGATACTGCCAGAGAGGAAGGGGACAAATATCTTTCTGACTTCTTTCTGTATGTATAAGTTGATTTAATAGTGCTTTCCTGCAGACATGCTTTGTTGAGTGAATGCAAGATTTTAACTTTACTAGTTAATCAGACAAGGAATCTGGAGAGCTCCTCTGAGTTACCACTTTGGAAAAAACAGAAGATAAAAACTCAGTGCAATGAACCTTACTCTATATTGTCAGCACTGGGCTGACCTTATACCTCAGGGATGTTGAGTCTGACCCTCTCGTTTTCTAGCTCAGGGGATTGAAGCCCAACAAGGTCACAAAAACTCAAATTTGGAAATAGTGATTTAGGCATCAATTCATATTCTCTCAATTCTTAATATTCCCTCTGAAGTGGGGTGAAGGTCGAGGGGCTGGCTTTGTAGTACCCCTGAGAATAACTGTCCCTGGGCTGACTCTGGGTCAGCCAGGCTTCCTTCCATCTGTCAGGAATGGGGAAAGGGCTCCAAAAGTCCTCTCCTCGAGAGCCAACAGCAAGAGAGAGACAGCCACCCTCCCAAGACCGCCTCTGGCCCTTTTAGTTCACCTTCATGGTTTGCATTAGCTCCAAGCTGCCCTGTTCCATTCAGATTTACAAACATTTAGATCTGGGATTTTGATGAAGAGGCACAGGCAGGAGACACTCAGGCTGAGTATTGCGTGAGATCAAAGCTATAACAACTGAATATGTTTGATGCAGAGGTGTCACAATCTAGGCTGATGTCCTCATTATCAAAGGACAAGAACGAACTTCCCTAGGTTCCTCTGTTGTTCATTTGCTTCCCCCTCTTTTTGAAGTGGCCCCATGAAAGGACTCCTTCCCCTTCCTGTGGGGAACTTGCCACTGGCTTCAGGTGAGAGCCGTCCTGACTCCCATCACCCCCCAAGTGGAAGCAACGTCTACTCTCTGACATTTTGTTCATGTTCCATCAGTGTTTCCCTTTGGAGGCCTGTCACATTTATTTTGCATAATAGGTGACTGTGTCCATGCTACATTTCCCATTGTAGAGGATGAACCTCTCAAGGGTGTGTCTTTAATTGATTTACCCTGGAGTCTCCCACAGTCCGGTGTGTCCACACAGCAGTGGCTGAACAAAGTATGTTGGGAAAGCATTTACTCATACAGTATTGTTGGATGGCCTGAAATTGATGGGCTATGCTAAAACCCACGCAAATCTCAGTATACAGCCTTCACTCCAGGGTGACAAGGATGATGCATGCATTGGAGACTCTATTATTGAATCCCTTCCTAGGACATTAGGCCCTTCTATGGTGGTTATGATTAATATGATTGTTGCTCATCAGTCAACATCTGGTGCACAGAAAGCCATGAAGTAAGTGCTCAGCCAACTTGGGCTGAGTGACTAACTTGGTGGATAAAATGTATGAGAAACTAGTTTCTCAGAGTGAACCAGAATGAGGCTCAGCAAACCCATTCAGGTTTTATCGGGCCATGTTAAAAATTGCCAAGGCAGTGAATTAAATCCAGTGTTTGCTGGAAAGTGTTTAACAATCAGTTTTCTGGATAAGACAGGCCTGATTTGTAGCATTTGCTGATTCTGTTGGTATAAATGCTGCCACCATGGCTGATTTCAACCTGCCAATGTGACGTCACAGGCCTTAGAGTCGGGAGGGGAGGCACGTGATATGGGCTGTTGTCCAGCGCACCACTGACCGAACTTTTTCTTCAGGGCTCATGGGCCCAGTAGGAGGTGCCACTGTAATGACAGTAACCACAGTTGGGTGCAGTCTGGGAATTTGGATGGTCTAGTCTTCCATGGCTGTATCAAAACATCCTACCAGCAGGCTGGATCAGTGTTTCCAAGTTCTTGATCTTCCCAGCCATGGAACATTATTTTGGTCATGTTTAATTCTGCTTGCATTACCCAGACGCAGTAGATACTGTGGTGCCTTGGACCTTGGAATTAACAGCTGAACACTTAGTAATAAAAGCTTCTTAAACTCTGTATTAAAA
Source organism: Propithecus coquereli (assembly GCF_000956105.1). Taxonomy (NCBI): domain Eukaryota; kingdom Metazoa; phylum Chordata; class Mammalia; order Primates; family Indriidae; genus Propithecus; species Propithecus coquereli. Next base: position 1,597,004 of record NW_012144967.1, read on the forward strand.
ACACTGGTTGAAATGCAAGGAAAAAAAGTCAGTTAAATCAGGTTTTGTGTGTCATATAGGAAGCCAACAGTTGCTTTGCTGAATTTGAAAATATATATATATATATATATATATATATATATATATATATTTTTTTTTTTTTTTCGAGATGGAGTTTTGCTCTGTTGCCTAGGCTGGAGTGCAGTGGCACAATCATAGCTCACTGTATAGCCTGGAACTCCTGGGCTCAAACAATCCTCCTGCCTCAGCCTCCTGAGTAGCTGGGACTACAGGTACGTGCCATCATGCCCAGATAATTTTTTTAAAAATTAAAAAAAATTTTAGAGACAAGGTCTCCCTATGTTGCTCATGCTGGTCTTGAACTCCTGGCCTCAAGTAATCTTCCTGAGTTGTTGGGATTACAGGTATGAGCCACTGCCTGGCTCTTGAATAGAAATACTTTTTAAAACCAAACTAAGTTCCACTTGTTTGGGGAAATGATGACAACCATATGGGTATCACTGAAACTGGAAATCTCCACCTAGAATCGCTATTTGTCTTCATTCACTTTCATGCACACTGCCAGGATGAACAAAAATGCTTAGAAGTTTTCAGTGTACTAAGGATTAATTTCAGAGCATGGAATTTGGAGTAAGACAGTCCTAGATTCAAGATCTGGCATTGTGAGCTTTTGCCTGTCTAACCTCAGTGTGCTAGTCTATAAAGTGGGTTTAATAATAATAATAACAACAACAAACTCCTAGAGCAATTATGAGGCTTAAATGAGTGAATGCTTCCAAATCTCTTAGCATATAGAAAGTCCTGATTGCTGAATTGGCAATAACTAAGGACACTGGAATGCCTCAGTAACCTTAGAAGCCTCGTGATATTTTCCTGGTTAGCTCTGCTTTCATAGTTTATTGTTACCCTGAATATATTCATGTTTTTGAAGCAAATTATATTATCTGCATTGATGCTTACAATAATCCTATGATATAGAGACTTATCTGACTTATTGTCATCCAATAAGGCAAGGCAATCCCTGCATGAGGTTGAAGTGTGAAGTGGGGATTCTTTATTTAGTGCTTGCTCTGTTGCTGCCTCTTTACAGCCAGGGCACCTGTGCACCTGTGCTGCCCCAGAAGGTGGAACCTGTCACAGAACAGAACGTGTAGGCTGAACTGTTCTATGAACCAAAGCAGAAGCTTTTCAAGGAAGGCACCATATTTTTCAGACATGGATTGTCATTGAGGGTTTTTGGGAGGTGGAACAAGTACAAGTTGCCTCAGAGGGTCAATTAATGGTTATTAATGATGGCAGAGAATTAGTTAATGTTATTTTCTCTTTGAATTATATTTTTCTTTCAATTGTCCCAAGTTGTTCACAGCCTACAATTTTGGGGTCATCTTGTTTGCAATTCCAATACCTATTTTGATGACTGTGTTATTTGATCCTATATGGGGAAATCTGTATTGATATCTATTGACCCATAGGAAAAGCAAATCAACCAAAAGCCCAATTAAAAGGCAACTGAAGCTGCACATAGTGGCTTCCTTCCAAAGAGACGAAAAGAGGGAAAAAATAATGTTATAGTGGAGAAACGTGAAAATACTACCTCAAGGTCAGCCTCAAGATCAACATGAACAGTGATAAGCATGTTGATAGTATATACCCTGCAGAGATGTGATGAGAACGGCGCTTTACCTCTGTGCTCTTCCTCCCCAAAACCAATAGCTTCCATCTAACCATGAGGAAAACAGCAGGCAGATCCCAACTGAGGGACATTCTACAAAATCCCTGAGCACTATTCCTCAAAATTGTCAAGGTCATCAAAAACAAGGAAAGTCTTGAGGAACCACCCTAACCAAGAGGATCCTAAGGAGAGATAACAATTAAATGAAATGTGGTGTCTTGGGTGGGATCCCGGACCAGAAAATGGACATCAGGTAAAAACTAAGAAAACTGGGATGAAGTATTACCTTAATTAATAATAACAGGCCGGGCGCGGTGGCTCACGCCTGTAATCCTAGCTCTCTGGGAGGCCGAGGCGGGTGGATTGCTCAAGGTCAGGAGTTCGAGAGCAGCCTGAGTAAGAGCGAGACCCCGTCTCTACTAAAAATAGAAAGAAATTAGCTGGACAACTAAAAATATATATATAGAAAAGATTACCCGGGCATGGTGGCGCATGCCTGTAGTCCCAGCTACTCGGGAGGCTGAGGCAGGAGGATGGCTTGAGCCCAGGAGTTTGAGGTTGCTGTGAGCTAGGCTGACACCACGGCATTTTAGCCAGGGCAACAGAGCCAGACTCTGTCTCAAAAAAAAAAAAAAAAAAAAAAAAATAACATATCACTATTGGTTAAGTAATTGTGGCAAAAGTGCCCTACTAAAAGAAGAGGTTAACAATAGAGGAAACTGGGTATGGGATATATGGGAACTCATTGTACAACGTGCAATTTTTCCATAAATCTAAAGCTATTCTAGAATTTAAAAACTATTAAAAATAGGCAACTTAACCTAAAAGCTTGCTTTATTGATTGATTTTTGAGAATAAAATTAAAAGTTATAATTGTGAATATAAAACTTTTAAGAAGTAAAGAATTTAATATATAACTTGATTACATACTATTGACAATGCAGGGGGCAGTGTGAAATGAAGGGAAAATGAAAAGACATACAAAGATGGCAGGAATATGAGACCAAGACCAATAGAGGGCACAGGGAAAGACACACTGATTGTAGATGGAAAATCTTAACTGGGTGTGGAACAGAAGCTCAGACAGCAATTCCAACACAAAGAGAAACACAAAAAGCTACAGAAAACGCGACTTGGAGGCGACGCTGTTTCCATCTTGTGCCTACTCTGGTCTTGCCGCTCAAGCCCAGGCCCTCTTTTGACTTTTTACAACCATAGTTAAAAGACTTACTGGCCTTGAGGCTGGAGGTTGTTTGCCAGAGTGGCCAGAAGTTTTGTATTCCTGCATCACATTAAGCCCTTTAAAAATAATGCTTTGTAGAATAATTTAAACATTCACTTGAATAAACACGACTTGCAACAACAATAATAAACCAGAATCTCAGCTGTTGCCTAACAAAATGAAAGGGAAATGAAAATGAACACTGTCGTGTTACAAGAACGGCTCACTTAAAACCCAAGCTTCACGCATTTGAAAGTCGGAAGGGACCTTAGCCGTAATGTTTAGCTCGCATTCTTGACGGTGTCAGGAACATATGCTAAACGGGAATGCCACGTGCCAGAGTTGCTCAGTGCCTCTGAGCTCCCTTCACTTTTCATTTAGGAGTAAGATACCACACTGTGCATTGTCTGCCAGGGCCTCAGCCTGGGCCACAAGCATTAGTGAACAAAAATGCTGACAGACTTGCATTGGAATTTGTTTTCCTAGGTTTTATATATTAATCATTGAAAATGACTCTTGCTTATTTATGATGTGTGCTCTCAAAATATTTTGCAATTGAGCATTTCCTTCCATGTATCATTTTTAGTTTACTGCAGTGTCTCATTATTTTTATTTTTTCTTACTGAGAAAAGAAACATATGCCCTTTCTACTACATTTCTATTAACTTTTCAGCTGCCGAGTCATACTGTTGAATGGAATCGTTTTGGTTCTTTATGTTTTTCCAAGTGCACTATAACTTTCTTTCTCTTTGGATTAATTCTGGGAGGCTTGTTATATAGGACTGATGCTGGGATTCATTTTATTTTATCCTAAGTTAGTTGCTTTATTTTTTGGATCCTGTGTTTTCTTTCATTCTCTGTGTGTGTGTGTGTGGGGGGGGTGTTTCATTTTCTTCGAGTATACTGTATTTTCAAGTAATTGGAAAAGTTTTTGTGTTTTCTGTATGCCTAAAAAAATTCTTCATTTTAGCCATTTCTTACTGATAGTTTGGATGGCTATAGAATTCAAGGTTTAAAATAATTTCCTTTGATAACTCTTACGACACCTCATTATTTCATAGCAGTTAATTTTTTGGTGGTAAGTCTGATGCCAATCTGATTTTTGTTTCTTTGTAGATGTGTTTTTCCATCTCTAAAATAGATTGAAGACAGTTTCTGAGATTTCTTTATATTTTTTCATTTATCCTGCTTAGTATTCAGTGGAATCCTTCAATCAGAAGGCTCATGTTTCTTTGATAATTTTGTATTAAATTTTGATAATTTTTTTCGTCTCCGGTTTTAAAAAAGGTGACTATTGAATTTCATGGATTAACCCTCTATTTTGCTTACTTTCCTTTTATTTAACTTTTAGAACTATTTTATAGAGATTTCTTTGACTTCATATTCCAATTCTTCTTTTGTTTTGTTAAATTCAGTCGTGATATTTTTAATTTCTAAGAACTCACTCGATCCCTGAATATTCCTGCTTTTGTTTTATGAATTCAGTAAATTTGTTTCTTTTTTTTTTTTTTCTCTCGGTTACTGACAGCCCTCTCCTGTTTCCTGACACGTTCTTCCCCTTGCAGTTAAATGTTGTTGTATTTGTTCATCTTAGCTTTTCTCTTTTATGCTACTTGTTTTGTTTATATACCCACTGATTCTTGGCTGTCTGATGCTATTTATAAATGGAAAATATGTTGGTGAGTGTGGTTAACTGCCTTGGCTTTCCTGTAATATTGAGCATTTCTATTTCTGTACAGGTGTCTTAGTCTGTTCAGGCTGCTATAACCAAATACTTTAGGTAATTTATAAACATAATTTATTGCTCACAGTTCTGGAGGCTGGGAAGTCCAAGATCAAGGTGCCAGCTGATTCAGTGTCTGGTAAGGGCCCGTTCATCATAGATGGTACCTTTTTGCTGCATCCTTGCATGGTGGAGGATGGCAAACAGCCTCCAAGCTTCTTTTATAGGTAAGAGCCCTCATGACCCAGCACGTCCCAAAGGCCTGACCTCTTAATACTATTGCATTGGAGATTAGGTTTCAACATATTAATGGGGGGACAGAAACATTCAAGCCATAGCAGCAGGCCCAGTGTGACAAAAGACCAGCCTATCTTTGATATGTGGAATTGGAGGTGGGTACTCCCTCCTCCGTGTACCCTCCATGCTGCAATTTCGGGAGCCTTGCAATGGATGTGCATCATCCACCCTAGGAGCCCTCATTCTCTCCTGGCCACTCATTCACCTGCTGTTAGAGTACAGTCCCCTGGCTTCCACCTGGAGGTCATGAACCCTGATTCCAGGGACCTAGAAACTGAGCAAGAAAGTCTCAGTGTTTGAAGGAGGGCACTGACCCACCAGCCCCTCCTCAATGCCCTTTTTCCCTCCTGTTCCTTGAGTTTTTCTGTCTCAGAAAAACTGGCTCTAACCCCTCCTCCAATCTTTCCTGGTACATATTATGACAGTAGCACTTTCTATTGTAAATTTTTTTTATGAATATCTAATTTAACCAATTTAATTTCTGTCCTCTAGGTTTTTTTTTTAACTTAAATTATCTATGTTGTGCTGATGACGTAAGGGTCCCACCATTCCACCCTTACTTTCCTGACAAAGTCCTGGGTGAATTTCCCTTCATACATCTATACCATACTTTCAACGGGAAGTTTTGAGGAGGTGGATGTGTTCAGTCCACAGACTGGAAGCAGAGACCCTTTCAATTCATTCTGGATAATATAGTTAGCACTAAGGCGTGCGACTCTCCTTGGCCTATGATTGGGAAAAATGAAAAAATGGGTTCACTGGATATTTTAGTGAAGAGAAAATTCCTGTGGTAAAAGGGTTAAAAGAGTAGGTTTATTTCCGGGCCCACCACTCCCTAAGTCAAGGGACTGGGGCACATTTCTTAAAAGCTTTGTGCCTCTCTTTCCCCACACATATGACTGGGGATGATACTAATACCTCCGCTAAGGGGTGGCTGAAGGTAGAAAGAAGGCTGAGAACCTGGCACAACGTAAACGGTCAACGAATGTTCACTCTATAAAGTATCTTCTCCCCTCGGATTCTGCGGTAGTTTTTGAAAATGTGCAGCATTTTCTGATATAAAGGTTATTTTTCAACAAAGAATCATACACACCTGATCTGAAAGATGGTACAATAAGCGACCGACATGCAGGTTAAACAAAGACAAAGCTGGAGAGGACCTAGAGCCTGTCATATGCAACCACCTCATTTCACCCATGAGAAAACCACAGCCCAATGGGTACAAGTTGGTGGCCTGGTGACGGAGCCCTGATCCGTATCCAGGTCTCCTGATTCTCCCGGGTTCTCCCATGGCACCTAGTGTTTGCCAGGCATTGTTTAGGTCCCTTATTTAATCTTCACAATAGGAAGGTGCTTCTACTATCTCTGTCTTATGGAGAGAAAGATTAGGCTCAGAGAGGCTGAGTGTAGCGCAGAAGCCCCTTATGTGGGGCTGGGTTCCATAGTCAACATGAAAAGCAAAAACTCCATATGGTCCAGTCACCCTAAATTCCTTCATGGAATTGCTACTTTGGAGACCAGTATATAAGCTGTCCATAAATCCAACACAACATGTGCTCTCTCCTGCCTCGATACCATTATTTTTTCAACTGAGCTACAGATAAAGCAACTGTCTTGCAATTAGCAGGTATGATGTATGAAAAACCTGAGCTCTGAGCGGGGAATGACAGTGTCTCGAATTCTATCTCCTTCTTCCTCTGGAGCAGGTGCTTCCTGAGCAAACTGGTGGGCCCCACCCCCTCCCTTTAAATTCCCTCTTTCCCTTTTATGGATTCCTGGAGTTGAACTTGTGAAGTTCAGCCAGCATAGGCTGCAACCCCGGTGCTGTTTGAAGGAGCCACACTGCTGTTAGGTGGGAGCACTGGGCATGTGTGCCCTGCTCCAAGGCCACACGCTCCTTTCCTACTGTCCCAAAAAGGCCCACGGTCCTCCAGTTCATCACGCCAGGCTGATTTAGTTCAGCTGACACTCAACATAAACGACTTCTGTTTTCTAGTATAAATCTCTGGGCATTTTATGAACCAATAATGTCCAAAGTGGACACGGACTCTTTTGCTGCTTGGTAATTACCACTGACCTCTTTCCTGGACCCTTTTCCATAAAGAGGCCACCTCTTTGGGGGCAGCTCTGCCCCCGTCTTTTCTCCAAGGCTGTAGATGGAACAACCAAGTTCCTAATTAGCCAGGCTGCTTGGGGTCAGATTTTCAGGTCAGTGTTTGCTGGAAGGATAATCGGGGGAGGTGATGCATTGACTTTGATTAAAGAACTATGATGAATCAAGATAAAATTGACATTTAATTTCTTTCAGACTACACTAATCTTGCAGACCAAACTTAAAGATGAATTGTCTTCTTTTTTGGTTTGTGGGGGGAGAGAGTTACTCATGGAAATGGTAAAACTGGCAAAAATTTGCTGTAATTTCACTCTAAGTTTGCTGCTATTTAATCAAACAAGAACTCATAGAACGAATGGAGATGCAAGGTCTCTCGCTTTTTCCCACCAAACCTGAAATCTTATTGCAGCACTGAAGTCCATCCCGCACTGCTCTCAGCTGGGGAACCCCACCCAAGAAGGATCCTGACTACTTCTTCATCTCAGGTTCTGCCATGCTCATCTTCTTCCTAAGCCAGTGGGAAGGTGATCCTTGGGGCTTAAAAAGAAAAACAAGACAAAACAAAACAAAAAACTCTTCAAATAGCAACACATTTGTAATAACAATGTACTTTGAACACCATCACAAAACGTGTGATCTTTTTCCCCAATTAAACTGACACTCCTCTTTGGGGCGGGGGAGAAAGCAGAGGAAACAGCTTCAGGTGATAATTGCCTTTTCTTTGATTGTCACAAGTGAAATAAATAACAGGAAAACAAGAACTCACCGGTCAGTAAATTAGACTACTGTTAACTATTCTCAGCATATACATCATATTGACCTGAAAATCTCCGAGATGAAGTGATTTACAACAGCAGTGAATCTTCCCGTTCCAGTCTGAATGGTCACGGGACAGGGCTCGCTCCGTGGAGAGGGCTGACAAGGAGCCTACCCGGAGAAGTAGCAGCCTTTTATCAGTAGATGGGAGTAGAGCAACGCAGATGGAACCTGGCAGAGCAGCCGGTCCTGAAATTTGTCCCCAAACCTACGTGTGCAGTCTCCATCGAACGCTACAGGAGGGAAGAAAGGAAAGACGTACAGAGGGTGAGATCAGATAACATGGACTTTCTAATCTGTGTCCCTCTGGGGCACACAAGATCACAGGCAAATTCAGGAAATAATTTCCTGCCAAGCTGTATATTTCGTTTTGCACTTCTTTAATTCGGTTAGGAAATGATAAAATTATCATTTTTAATTTTATTTCTTAGTATCCTACTAATATTATGAATCTGCTCCTTTTCCATTCCTTCTCTCATGTTATTGTTTTCCTCTTTTCCGTACAGCCACAATTCCTTTGGTAGCCATCACATCCCTTCTTGGAGTGGGGTGAAGTATAACTAAATACATTTTTTTTTTATTTCAGCATATTATGGGGGTACAGATGTTTAGGTTACATATGTTGCCCTTGCCCAGCCCCCCAAGTCTGAGTTTCAAATATGTCCATCCTTTGAACTAAATACATTTTTAAAAAGCTGTAGATATTCTTGTGGAGTGTGTGATTCTGATAATTTTTCTCTAAAATATAGAAGGGAAGAAAGTCATAGACTTTTTTGTATAACTTGTCTATTTTCTTTGGAAGAAAATCAGGTACATTTAATGTATCGGTTTGGTAGTTAAAATATATCCTAGTATTGGTTTGATGGTTAAAAATACATCCTAGCATAGATATTGCATAATAGAAGCAATAATAGAATATACAATAAAGTCAGATGTAGAGGCTTGATCATGCACTTCAGCTCCTGGCATGTGTTTGTCAACATCAGAAAGTTAAAAGATTTATTTATTGATTTATCATTTATTTATTTATCTCCATTCCTCACTTTCAATACCTCCTCTCACCTGTCCCTTACAGCCACCAGGCTAACGTATTTTCTATATATCTGTTTATTAGCATGTGTTGCTGTAAAATATGTATTTTTGTTTGTGGGCATGCTTTCTAATTTACATAAATGGTAGGCTGTTGATCTCTTTCTCCTTTTTTCCCCCACTCAGTATTGTGCTTTGAGGATCCATTCATGTTTCTGTGTGTAGCTCCAGTCTCTTGCTTCCAGTGGCTGCAGAGTATTCTATCTAGCACGTGATGTTTTCTGCACCCCCTGTGCCAGGAGTGGGCACTCAGACTGCCTATGGCTCTGCAGATCCCAAACAATGCTGTGATAAGCACTCTTGCCCAGTTTTCCTTGTGGACTTGTGTGAGGTATTCTTGCCTGAGAGCAAGATTTCTGTGTCATAGGACGCAGGTACGGTTAACCTGGTGGTCCTCCACAATAACCATACCACTTTATGTTACTACCAGCAGTGCTTGATTTTGTGTCTCTGTGTCCCCAACTTGGCCTTGTGCAAAGAACAAAGACATTCTTTCCTTTTATTCAGGTCTTCTTTTATATTCCTTGTTGGAGTTCAAAAATATTATTTTTATTTTTAAAATAGAATTTTAAAAATTTAATTTAATTTTTTTAGCTTAATTTAATTTCCAGATGTATTATAATTTTTGTGGCTATTGTGACTTTTTCTTAAAATTATATTTTCTAGTTGTGTATTGCTTATGTGGAAAAATGCCATTAATTTTTTTTGTAAGTGATTTTATACTTAGAAAGCTTCCTGAACATTCTTAGTGATTTTTATAGCTTATCTATTGATTTTGTTGTACTTTATTGGTAAGGAACATGTTGCCTACAAACAACAGCATTTTACCTCTTAATCTTATGCCTCTTATTTATATATCATTTCTTAAAACATTGGCCAGGAACACTGGTGGTATGTTAAGCAATTGTAATAACAGTAGTTTTTGTCTTATTTCTAGTTGAAATAAAATGTTTAGTTTTCCCATTAATTATATTTGCTATAGATTTTTGGTACATACTTTTTGTCAATTTAAGAAAGTTCCTTTCTTTTCTGTTTGTAGTGTGCTAAGATGCTTTTTCTGTATCCATGAGATAATCACACAATTTTTCTCCTTTATTAATGTGGTGTATTGCATTGGTAGATTTCTCAGATGTTGACCTATCCTTACATTCGTGGAAGGGATATTGTTTTGGTCATAGCAAAGCTGAAAGACTCTGAGAAGAGTCTGACATATTGTGCTAGTATGTTTTGCAATGATATATATATATCTTATATATATTATGTCTTTATTCAATTAATATATTTTATCATCCACTCCGTATTAGGCCCCGGACCTACTGGGGTTATCTTTTTCGCTTCACCAATATTGAGTGTTTGCAGTGAAAAATTTGGTGGTTTCTACTGACAATCAAGTTTATAGCATGGCTGATGGCCTTCAAAAGAGATGATGATGAAGCAACAAGGCCACTGTTGACTTTTGTCTTTGTCCTAATAGGTCAATTGTCACTTCTGTCTGCCATCTGGGGGCTATTTGGCACACAGGTCGAAGGAGCCACATAAACCACTGTGCATGTGAGTTGGGCTTCCACCCAGCTTCACCACTGATGTATGCAGATTTGCTTGATTCATTAAGATTTTTAAAATACTGGCTTTACCTGTTTACTGCTCAGTTACTTTGGTCATATTGATGCCATTACAGACCAATTAAAATAATAAACAAGCACTTGGCAAAATAAGTGTTTTTAAATCCCACCTGGAAATTACTGAACCAGTGAAATATAACTCATTCTTTAACAATTTTTTCTGAGAAAATATCTAAACTTAATATATATTATGCACTTGAAGGAAGCAAGGACACATCCCAAAGATGACACCAGCTTGGAATACCAGCAATGAGTTGTAGATGCAAATTGCACAATAACTAAGTGCACACACAGCAGTATTGGATTGCATATTGTCAAGGTGGTCTTGAAAATAGGTTTGGGAGGAAGTAAAAACTAAGGGTACCTAAGATAAGTAATTGGATTTTCTGATTTTCTCCTCTCACCTAATTGGATGTGCAAATGATCTGTCTGCACAATGAGCTCATGCCTGTGGCTCTACTCTTCTGCATTTGTATGCAGTGAGTGTGTGCCTGTGTATGAATTTACACCAAATCATGCGAGCTTTATTTTCCTGCAGTGAGATCTCAGCACCCCCAGAACAAAAAGAAAAATGGCGTCTTAATCATGATGGTCTTTGTAACATTACCCTGTAGTTTTCTGGTAGTTTTATTTCACCTGTCATAAAAGCAGGGGACAGAGATGAGCCAGTGCTTGTTAAAGTGGGGGTGTCAAAGGGGCCTTGCTGTGCATTGGTGTACATGTTGCACTCAGTAGGGACAACTTCCTTATGTATAACTGTAATATTTTCCTGTGCGTGTTTCCCACATCCAGCATTTCAGACACTGATTTTGTTTTAGCCACTCCCGCATTGACAGCCTGCTAAGTACAGGCTGGACTGTGATCCTATAGGAAAATCTCTCTGTGGTCCAGAATCCCTTTAGGGATTAGCATCTCAACAAATATTGTTTCAGATTTCCATATGAGTTGAACTAAACTACTGGAAAAATTTGCCTTAATGATCTGTGCTTATTCTTTCCTTTTCTACTTTACAGTGGCTGCAGCTTTGAGAAGACCTAACCGAGCCTGAAGGATAAGGGTCAGGAAAGGTCTCCTGGAGAGGTAACTTTCTACCTGAGTCTTAGAGGGGTACCAGGGTTGGTCTAATGAAGGAGGATTAAGGGTGCTCCAGGTAGAGGGGATAGCAAGGTCAAACTTCCAAAGGTGTGAGAGCAGGTGGCTCATGGGGAAAGGAAAGTAACAGAGCATAGAAGAAGAATGGGAGGCAGAGGAGTGTGCGGGAATAGGACAGGCAGACCATGACCTCAAGTTGAACGTTTATCCTCATTGCCTTGGGAAGCCCTACCTTTGTAAGCCCTTTTGCTCTTGTAGCTTTTTCATCCTGTGGATCTTCCAATCGGCTTTTCTCCTCTTGGCAAGATAGCATAAGGCCAATTTCTCCATTCAAAAAAAAATCTTAACTTGAGGCATTTTTGTACTTTAGGTTAGAATCTTTCCTCTTCATCTCCTTTCCTTAAGCACTCTATTGCAATAGTACTCTTAAATGAAATTATTAAAGAAATAAATATCCCTGTGATCCTCAGGCTAATAATTTACTAAGTGCAAAGGGTTCTAAAATCCTCAGGCTGCTGGTTTTCAGTTGCATTCCTGATACCAGCAGTCATAGTGATGGTGTCACACTATGAGACAGTCACTGAAAGAGTTAATCCTGATGGGAAAGGGGACAGATTTTACCTTTGAACCTTATGCTAATTTAATTTTTCTACTCAAACATTCAGACTATATAGACTCATGGTGATGGGACCAAATGTTGGCCTATCTAACTTTTTATGGTTTATCAGTTATGGTAATATAATGGCAAGAACATTGTTTTACAAACAGCATTGGGTTCTTGGGCAAGAGAGAATAAAGGAAGAGAAACTAATATTTATTGAACACCTACTATGTGCCAGATGCTGTAAGAGGTACTTTCTACACATTATCTCATTCAGTTCTGACTGTGGTCTTATGAGAAATGGGTTCTCTTCCCTCATTTCTGGCTAAGAAAACTGAGAATTAAGGGACTTGCTTAAAGTTAAACAATGACGAAGGGCCATATAATCTGATTCCAAAGTGTGCACTCTTTCTCTCACACTGAACTGAATGATACTGCTGTGCTTTTTTCCCTCTTTCTAATTTGTTCGAGATCAATTTTTAAAATGATGTGCATAGAATAAAACATTAAATGCTTATTGAAGGCCAGGATCCTGTCTTGCTTATCTTTGTCTTCCTAGAATCTAGCCTGGAACCTGTCACCTAATGGCTGGGAATGTTTATTGGATGTTTGAGAGGAAGCAGGAGAGAGGGAAGGAGAAAGAAAAAACATGAGGAGGAAGGAAAAGAAAGAGAGAAAAGGAGAAAAATAGGAAAGGGGAGGAGAGAAAGAAAGTAGAAGTGCAAGATCCAAGAAAGAAAGATGAGAGGGAGATAATTAAAACCAAAAAAATCCACAGGCTATAAAAGGACGACTACAGCTGAGCACAGAGTTTGATGAGGCACCTCTTGCTGGGTGGTGGAACTGAAATCAGACGTCTGATTTCATCCAAGAATGAAGACCAGAACATCAGGATTTCCACTTCTGGATAAGATGGAGTAACATGGGCTGGATCTGGATTTACCCTCTCACCTGAAATAACTTTAAAAAAGACAAAATGTATAAAATAATGGTTTTCAAATATTGGACATCAAGCGATGAAGGTTAGTGGTACTTCAGGGAAAGGAAACAAACTAGGTGAATCATACAATTTTCCCTACACTAGCTTATTACCTGAATAGAGTATCTAGCCTGCAGTACAGGGAGGGGAAATCCAAATTGTGCCCAGAGATGTCCCTTAGTTAAGGAGATAGAGATGGGCATCTAGAGAGGCCAAGGCATCTAGAGTTCACAGGACAGAGTACTAGAGAGGAGAGAGATTCACACACACACACACACACACACACACACACACACACACACACTGCACTCTGGACATTTGTAGTGAGTCTCCCTTGAGACTTCAATTCTGATTTGTCAGTACATGTGTGTGAAGAAAGTACCTGAGGCTTTGGAGAAAGAGACCCAAAAGGATTAGAGCAAAAAATCCTGAGAACTCCACAGGGCCAAAAACAGTTTCTGTTATTATAAGCCATGGTGGAAAACCTCATAAAACCTCATAAATCAGTGGGCATTTATAGTATTCAAAAGTGTTTTGTCTTCCTAGTGGGCAAAATTTAGCCCTAAACTAAATGTTGTTCTGAACTAACAAAGCTGAAAAGCAAGACATGAAAGGATCAAACTATTTTTAAGTAACTTAATTGCATACCAGAACAGAGATCAAGAACACTTTATAAAAAACAAAAAATATCCAGTACTCAACATAGTAAAATTTATAATGTCTGACATTCACTAAAAAATTACCAGTCATGCAAAATAGCAGAAAAATATGATTCATAATGAGGGGGAAAAATCAAACTGATACAGAAATAGCACAGGTGATAGAATTACTAGACAAGGATATTTAAACAGTTATTTTAGCTATATTCTGTATATTCAACAAGCTAGAAGAAAGATTGAACATATTAAATACAGATGTAGAATATATAAAAAGACCTACAATGTTTGAGGTGAAAAATACAATGGATGGAATAATCAACCGATTAGACATCAGAGAAGAAAAGATTCATGAACTTGAAGACATAGCAATAATAACTATCTAAAATGAAACAGAGAGAAAAAAAGACTGGGAAAAAATTAATTTTGGGACTTCAAATGGTGTAATATTCATATAATTGGAGAGGGAGGAGGAGAAAAGACAGCAACCCACAGACCCAAGCAGCTCAGCAAACCATAAGCAAAAGAGACATGAAGAAAATTACAGCAAAGTTTATCTTAATCAAATTATTCAAATCCAGAGATAAAGAAAAAATTCTAAAAGAGGCCAGTGAGACAAAATACTTGGGTACAGAAAAACAAAGATAAGAATGACAGTAGATTTCTCATCAGAAACAATGCATGTCAGAGGACAGTGGAAAACATTTTTATAGTACTGAAAGAAAAACCTATCAAGCTAGAAAAATATCTTTCAAAAACAAAGATGAAATTAAAAAGAAAAAATTTTTTAGACATAAAAACACTAAAAGAATTCATTGCTAGCAGAACTTCATTACAAGAAATATTAAAGAATATTATTGAGACAGAAGAAAAATAATACCCGATGAAAATATGGATCTACACAAAGGAATGAAGAAACTTCAGAAGTGGTAACTATAAAAGACTTCTTATCACTGAAATTATCTTAAAAGATATTTTACTGTTTAAAGAAAAAAATAATAACAATCTATTGTGGGGTTTATAACACGAAGAAGTAAAATGTGTGACAATAATAGTACAAATGTAGACATGAAAATATACTATTTTAATGTTCTTACACTATTAGTGCAGTGAAAGGATAGAAAAAGTATACCATGCTAATGCTAATTTAAAAAAACGTAAAGGGGCTATAAAAATGTCAAAGTAGATTTCAGAGCAAAAATATGTACATGTTGTCCCAGATAAAGGGTTGTTTCATAAGGATGAAGTAGTTAATTCATCAAAAGTACAACATTCCTAAATATCTACGTAACTAATGACAGAGTTTCAAAATACCATTGAACATGGCTTAATGACAGGGATAGGTTCTGAGAAATGCATTGTAAGGCGATTTCCTTGTTGTGTGAACATCACAGAGTGCACTTACACAAACCTAGATGGTACAGCCTACTACACACCTAGGCTATATGGTGTAGCCTATTGCTCTTAGGCTATAAACCTGTGCAGCATGTTACTGTACTGAATACTGTAGGAAATTGTAATGCAATGTTAAGTATTTATGTATCTAAACATATCTTAACATAGAAAAGGTACAGTAAAAATATGATATAAATGATTAAAAAAATGCTATACCTGCATAGGGCACTTACCATGCATGGAGTTTATAGGACTGAAAGTTGCCTTGGGTGAGTTAATGAATGAGTGAAGGCCTAGGACATTGCTGTACACTGCTGTAGACTTTGTAAACACTGTGCACTTAGGCTACACTAAATATGAAAAAACAAGCACCACATGTAATCACCATCAAATTGGTATTAACTGATCAACACTTAAGTGCACACATAGTAGTAACATTCATCGGGTGTTGGGCAGGTGGGAAGGGGGAGGAGGGAATGGGTATATTCACACCTAATGGGTGCAGTGTGCACCGTCTGGGGGATGGACATGCTTGTAGCTCTGACTCTGATGGGGCAAAGGCAATATATGTAACCTAAACATTTGTACCCACATAATATTCTGAAATTAAAAAAAATAGAATGTAAAATATGCAGTTTGGAACTTAGATTAAAAATGGAAGTCTGAAAAAAAATTCATTAAAAATTTTTTTTAATAACAAATTAACTTTAGCTCACTATAACTTTTTTACTTCATAAACTTATTTACTTTTTAAACTTGGTAGCTCTTATAATAATACATAGCTCAAAACATAAACACATTGTGCAACCATACAAAAATATTTTCCTTTCTTTATATTCTTATTCTATCAGCGTTTTTCCATTTTTGAAATTTTCATTTATTTTTTACTTAAAATTTTTTTTGTTAAAAACCAAGACACAAACATACACACACTAGCCTAGGCCTATACAGGGTCAGGATCATTAGTACTTCTGTCTCCAACCTCCACGTCTTGTCCCACTGGAAGGCCTTCAGCGGCAAAATCCCTCCTGAAGGACCTGCCTGAGGCTGTTTTACAGTTAACCTTTTTTTTTTTTCCAATAAGTAGAAGGAATACATTGTATAACAATAGAATTATGGTATAGTAAATGTGTGAACCAGTAACATAGTCGTTTATTATCATTATCAAATATTGGTACTGCACATAATTGAAGGTGCTAGACTTTTATAGGCCTGGTAGCACGGTAGGTTTGTTTGCACCAGCATCACTGCACACACGTGAGGAATACGTGCTGACATTACGATGGCTACAGCATCACTAGGTGATAGGAAATTTTCAGCCCCATTATAATCTTATGGGACCACCGCTGTGTATGTGGTTTGTCATTGGCCGAAACATCCTTATGTGGCTCATGACTGAACATGAAGACAAGGCCATCAGAGGGCTGCTTCCTTGGACCATGGGCAAAATTGTAGGGAACTGGACCTGGTGTAGCTGACCTTGGCCCTTTCTGAGGGCACACTGAGGACTCCTTGAACCTTGCTGCTTGATTTCCTGTAAGAATGTTGTTCAGAACTTTGCTCATCATCCACACGTGTTTGGAGATGTTTAAAAGGGAGGCCGCTGACTGCCAGCTGGGATCCAAAGCCTCCCTTCCATACCTGAACAGGTGGGTGGGCAAGACCGCCCGGGAGCCCTGCTGCTTCTCTCCCAGTGATTGAGGGCTGGATACTGGATTCAGCCAAAGGAGTCACTGTGGTAACTTATGTGGCCGAGGAACCTGTCCACACACTTTGATCATCTTCAGCACCCTCGTCATACAGTCTCACTGCTTAACCCGATTCATGTGAGTTGTGTCATTCAGACCTGATTTCAGTGAAAATATCTATGGCTCTGCTGGTCGTTCAACATCTTCCACATGCCATGCACCTTGTAAAACACTTACACCTAAGTTGCCTCCTTTTAACTCTGGGAGGTACATTATTTTGCTCATTTTTTAACAAAGGGAAATGGAGGTCAGAGGGCAAAGGAGTGGTAGAACAAGGACACAAATTCAGGATTCTTGACTTTAAATATTCTTCAAATATACTTTGTTTTAAGTATCCAAAAACAGTATTCTGTTTCTGCCTCCAATGAACAGAGTTGATATCATTTCTTATTTTTTTTCTCACCTGTAAATTCAGGGGCCTAGGCTGGGTGGTATTTAAGCTTTTGCTTAGAGACTGTTTGTAGTATTAAAGTCGTGTGCTGCGTAATGGTGTTTCTGTCAATGACAACCACATATACAACGGTGGTCCCATCAAATTTAATACTGTATTTTTCCTGTACCTCGTCTATGTTTAGATATGTAAATACTTACCATTGTGTTGCAACTGCCTATGGTATTCAGTGCAATAACATGCTGCATAGGTCTATAGCCTAGGAGCAATAGGCCATACCACACAGCCTAGGTGTGTAGTAGGCCGCCCCATCCAGGTCTGTGTAAGTACACTCTGAGATGTTCGCACAATGATGAAATCGCCTAATGATGCATTTCTCACAATACCTCCCTGTTCTTAAGCAACGCATACAGCAGTGCCTCTCACCACTGCAGTACAACCACTCTGTGCATATCAAATTGACATTTTTCTTTACTATTGGGCTTCTTTTTGTGGTCTCAGTTGTGTGATCTCAATATTGGCTATTTCTTTAAGAGCAGCAGTTAAAATCTCTGAGTGTGGCACTATTGCAGTGAGTCCCAATGATGAGAGATTTATGTTTTAAACAAATCTCCCATTTCATTATGAAAAAAAAAGGTGTCAGTTATCCCCACATAAAAATACTGATGAGTCGAATCAACTGTCCAAAAGTGCTTCACAAACTCATTCCCAAGTAACCATGAAGCAAAGAGTGAAACTGCTGTAGCATTTACAAAGCAGGAGCTGACACTAGGCATATTTGAACACTGTGAGATATGGTATCGCTGGGGACAGGGAGTGAGTTTAGTTAATAATGAATGGCATATCCCATAAAATACCATTACACAGTGTTCAGGGCCCAAGAATGATGACATAATTATTAGGAGACTGGGAGATTAAGATATAATTTTAAAAAACATGACAGGGGAGGGTGTAATTGGGGAGACAAAATACACAGGAAGTTTGTAATTTACATGTCAAAATACCTTTTTCATGTTTTGATTGGATTAGACGCTGCCTTTCCACTCCATTTATCCTGGCTTCAATTAGAGGCAGCGAAAATGACATCTCACGTTCATATTCTTGACACACGCTGCTCATGGGCACTTTCTAATGCTAACCGACAGAAGGGGAAAGGGAAACTCAGTTTTGCCTCCATCCTGCACTTTTTACTTAACCCCTAATTTGTTTCTAAATGAGCCTGTCACTGCGGTTCACGGGGCTTTGTGCACAGGCTGCTGGCGCCTGGTCCTGGTGGAAGCTCCCATCATAACTCGATGTGCTTCAGCCCACCCCTGCCGGCTTTCTGGGAAACTCTAAAACTGAGAACTGTGGATTCCTTTTGGAACAGGGTGGTGTGAAGACACACACTGAGGAGCCATGCTGTGTTATCAGCAGCATGTATTCATGGTGTCAGGGACTACGGAGCACAACTCTCCAAATCTGAGGAGGAGTGGTGAACACTCCCTCTGACAGTTAATTTGAGGTGTCAGCTTCACTGGGCTAAGTGATGCCAGATAGCTGGTGAAATGTTATTCCTGGATGTGTCTGTGAAGGTGTTTCCAGGAAAGATTAGCATCTGAATCAGTAGACTGAGTAAAGAACACCCTCACCAACATGGGTAGGTTTCACTGAATCCTCTGAGGGTGCTCATAGGTGAAAAGGCCGAGGAAGGGTGAATTCACACTCTCTGCTTGAGCTGGGGCACCCGATATCTCCTGCATTCACACACCAGAGCTTCTGGTTCTTGGGCCTTCAGACCCTTCCCTGGTTATCAGGCATTTGGACTCAGACTGAATTATACCATTGGCTCTCCTGGGTCTCCAGTTTGCAGACAGTAGATCATGGGACTTCTTGGTCTCCATAATTGCGTGAGACAATTCCCATAATAAATCTCCTCACATAGATATATCTATACCTCCCATGGGTTCTGTTTCTATGGAGAACCCTGACTAATACTCTCCCCTTATTTTCCTATGTTCCTTTCCTACTGGAATTTACCTAAGGCATCCTGCAGTGGGGGGTAAATCCTGTGGTTTCCCTTTGCTTGGATCCCTGGTAACTCCTTCTGTCACAGACCTGACAGTCCAAGGCCCATATGAAAACCATCAGTGAAATATTGTGCTTAATCCTCTTTTACTTCTGAGAGTCACGTATCTACCAACCTGAAGTCATTAAGTACCCAGCTGGCAATTACAATTATCTACAAGATGAAAGATATTATTATATTCTCATCTACTTGATGTAAGAGTTTATGCTTTGCTTTTATCATCTTGACACTTCTCTTTGCATTGGATGCAATGATACTGCTACATCTGGATACATTTCAGATTATATTGGTAACAAGTATTCATTTAAGACCTTATATATTATGAGTGACTGGTGAACATAGGCCTGTCTACTACTTATCAAGTATTCTGCTGCGATTTTAAAGAGCAAGACTTGGTTTAAATCTCAGGCCAAATAAGTGCCACGTGGGAGAAGTGATTTGTTCTTTCCAGCTCTCTGGTCTCCAAGCACTGGGCTGTGGACAGGTACTGGTCTGTGGCCTATTAGGAACCGGCCTGCACGACAGGAGGTGAGCGACTGGCAAGGGAGCGAAGCTTCGTCTATATTTATAGCCGCTCCCCATTACTGCCTGAGCTCCGCCTCCTGTCAGAGAAGTGGTGGCCCTAGATGCCATAAGAGCACAAACCCTATTGTAAACTGCCCATGGGAGGGATCTAGGTTGTGCGTTCCTTATGAGAATCTAAGGTCTGATGATCTGAGGTGGAGCTAGGAAGGGGCTGCAAATAGATTATTAGCAGAGAGGTTTGACTGCACAGACACTAAAATAAATCCATTGGTTGAAGACTCATATCAAAACCCTATCGGTGAGTGGCAAGTGACAATTAAGCTACATGTTGTGGCAGGCTTTATAGTAGCAAATGAGCATCTTACTTCAATCGTGCAGCTGTAGGGTGGTAGGCTTTATGTCAGAATCCAACATCTATTTTAGTCCATGCATGGCCTGCTCCTTATTTTATTTACCACTTCTGTCCACGTCTCTCTCCCACATTGCACACCTGTCGCAGTCACAGTTTTGGTAAGCCCACAAGCTAACCCTACCAAAAACGAATAAAAAAACAACATCACTGGAGAGCTTCTTTGAAAAGGGGAAAAAGCCCAATAATGAGACAGCAGAAGACTCTAAGACTGCCAACAAAATGAAAGCTGCATTTAAAAGAAAATACCAAGAGTTCTACTTAAATTATGGGTTTATTGCAACAGGTGATTCACATTCTCCAAGCCCGCTTTGTATAATATGTGGCGACCAGCTATCCAACGAAGCCACGAAACCTTCAAAACTGCTTTGCCACATGGAGACCAAACACCCTGCATTAAAAGATGAGCCTTTGGAGTTTTTCAAAATAAAAAAAAAAAAGTGAACTTGAAGAACAGAAGCAATTATTGAAGGCCACCACTTCCTCCAATGTGTTTGCACTGAGAGCATCACTCTTAGTGGCTAACTGCATTGCTGAAGCTAAGAAGTCCTTTACTTTTGGTGAGGCAGTTGATCCTGCCTGCTACTAAGGACATTTGCTATGAGTTTTTAGGAGAGGCTACATTTCAAAAGGTGGTACATGTTCCTCTTTTGGCTAGCACCATAATGAGGTGAACTGATGAAATGGCAGAGGATATTGAGGCACAATTGTTAGAGATGATTAATGAGTCACCGTGGCATGCAATCCAGGTTGATGAGTCTACCAGTGTTGACAACAAGGCAACAATGCTTGTTTTTGTGTGATACATTTTTCAGGAGGATGTGCATGAGGACGTATTATATGCACTTTTGTTGACAACCAACACCGCAGATGCAGAACTATTCAAGTGTTTGAATGATTACATATCAGGAAAACCAAATTGGTGGTCATTTTGTGTCCATATATGCACGGATGGAGCAGCTGCCATGACTGGACAGCTTTCTGTTTTCACTATTTGGGTCAAGGAGGTTATTTCTGAATGTGAGTCTACATACGCACTGTGTCATCCATAGAGACATGCTGGCTAGCCAAAAAATGTCACCTGAACTAAACAATGTTTTGCAGGATGTGATCAAAATGATCAGCCGCATTAAAGCACACACCCTTAACTCATGTCTGTTTGTGCAGCCCTGTGAGGAGGTGGACACAGAACACACACGTCTTCTCTTACATATGGAAGTGAGATGGCTTTCTGAAGGTAGATCACTGGCCAGAGTTTTTGAGTTATGAGAGCTGCTCTAGAGATTTCTTTCAGAAAAACAGTCACTGCTGGCAGCACATTTCAGTGGCACAGAATGGGTCACAAAACTTGCTTACTTGTGTGACATATTCACCCTGCTCAACGAACTCAATCTGTCACTTCAAAGGAGAACAACAGCTGTGTTCAAGTCGGCAGATAAAGTGGCTGCATTCAAAGTCAAACTAGAATTATGGAGGTGACAAGTGAACATTGGGATTTTTGACATGTTTCAAACATCAGCAGAGACTTTGAAAGAGGAGACTAAGCCAGGGCCTTTCTTCTCCCAGCTGGTGCGTGATCACCTATCTCAGCTTTCGAAAGAGTTTGAGCATTAATTCCCAACCACAAAGACCCCTGAACTGGGAAGGAATGGGTCTACAATCCATTTGTGAATAAGCCAGGTGAATTGACTTTGTCTGTGTTTGAAGAGGATCAGCTCCTTGAGATGGCAAATGACGGTGGCCTTAAAAGTATGTTTGAGACAACTTCAAATCTCTGTACATTCTGCATTAAAGTCAAGGTGGAATATCCCGAGATTGTCACAAAAGCACTGAAAAGCCTGCTTCCATTTCCAATGTCCTGTCTTTGTGAAGCAGGGTTTTCTGCAGTGACAGCAACCAACACGAGATTACGGAGTAGACTGGACATAAGCAACACACTTCAGGCGTCACCGTCTGCCATCACTCCAGATGGGACCGTCTAGTTGCAGGACAACAAGTCAGGGCTCCCACTGATTGTGCATTACGGTGAGTGGTATGATCATTTCGTTACATATCACAATGTAATCATAAGAGAAATAAAGTGCACGGTAAATGTAACGCGCTTGAATCATCCTGAAACCATCCGCACCCCCACCCCAGTCAGTGGTAAAATTTTCTTCCATGAAACCAATCTCTGGTGCCAAAAAGGTTGGGGACCGTTGCCCCATATAAAAAAAATCTTCTTGGGCGGTGCAAAGGCAATTTATGTAACCAAAGCATCTGTACCCCCGTAATACTCTGAAATAAAACAAATTAAATTTAAAAAAGTGTGGTGTCATACAAAACAAAAAAATCTTCTCATAGTCATTGTGCTATGTGATACATTGTTTTTTATCACACTTGACACAATCTAAAATTTCTTATTTGTTTATTTTTTATTCTTTTTCATTGTCTGTTACCTAGAACTAGAATGTGAGCTCTTCGGGCTCATGAACCGCATCTACCTGGTTCACCCTTGAGTCCTCTTTGCCTACAACGGCGACTGGCACACTTGCTAAAAATATAAGTAAGTGAACAGACCATTAATTATCTGCTACCTTTACGTTTTGCCTGTACCTAGAAACAGGGACGTGCGTTGGAAGAAGGTATAGCTTCTTCCCTCAAGAGGATCATAATTTTTTTCCTTTTTTTACCCCCATGTACATCAGACAAATGGTAAATCTCTTCTTGATTCAATCTGTTGAACTAGGCAGCCAACATAGTACAAGGAGCTCATATTTAAATAAAATTTTATAAGCATATGGAAAGATATTTATAATCAGTATGGATATACTATTTTTGCTCTGCATCTTTAAATTTAAAACATAATTATTCATATATACAACCAGTATTTTGATAGTTTTTGTTATTTTAAATTATTTAATAGTTTTAAGCTTCAAAATAAGCTACCCATCTCATCACATTCTCCAAATAGACAGCAATTGGTCCAAAAATAGCAGTCCTTTCTTTAATTTCCACTGTTTTGTGTGCGATTAAGAATCTCTAAGAGTTACTCAAGTTTGGTGTTCATAAGTTAAAAGCAGCATATTATGTGAGGTTTCTGAAGACTCTAATTCACTAAGACGCCTGGGTGTTGTTACAAAGGGTGTGGTAGACACATATGAACCACCATGGAAAGATTTCCAAGTTTTATTATTAAAAAGAAAAAAATGATGTTGCTAATCAATATGTAAAGTATAACATTATTTATGAAAAAACTCAAACCCCTCCTATGTGTGTATTCTCAGATAATTAAAATTCCCCCCATTTGGGAAAAACTTGCATTATATATGTTGT
>NW_012144967.1:1622316-1635761 GCF_000956105.1 Propithecus coquereli
GGCCATCCCTATTTCTTTCTCATGAAGTGTGCTCACTGTCTTTTAAGTGTCTTTATATTAGGTTGTTCTTTTTCTCATTTATAGGTAAGAGCTACTTTTGATTAATATTAGAAACCCTTTGTTTATCAGACATAATACATATATTATGTCTCATTGTATTTAAGGCAGTATTTAAAATTTTTTCCTTATGAAATATATAAGAAGTATAAAAGAGAAGAGGATGACGTAGCATATCCTCATGTCCCCATCACTGGCTTGCACAGCTGTTTACTGATGGCCAGTCTGGTTCCATCTCAGACCCACTTCCACCCACTTCCACCTCTCTGAGTCACTTTGAAGCAAGTCCTAGATACCAGCTTATTTGATCTGTAGTCTTTGACCATGTAGCTCTAAAAGGTAAATCTTTTTTATAAACATAGCTATAACCCCACTACCTTACCTAAATCCTTACAATATTATTAACGATTCAGGCAGTGTTCAGATATCCCAGATGGCCTCATAGATTTTTAGTGTCTTTGTTTGAATTATGATTGGAATTACACCCTCATTGCAATTGTTTTTATGCCATTAATTCTTTTTTACTCCATGGCACTCTCTCTTTCTTGTTGCAGTAATTTAATGAAAAAATTACATTGTTTGTCCTGTAGAATTTTCCAGTCTGGATCGGTCTGATTGCATCCTCAAAGTATCCTTTATATGTTGTCCTGGCTGTGTTTCCTGCAAACTCATAGTTAACAATTTAAGCAATTAAGATTCAGGTTTTATTTGTTTGTTTGTTGCCAGACTGATTCACAGTTCACGTTGGTGCTTCTATCTGGAGGCACCTGTTTCTGGCTGGCTCTCTTTCTGGAATGTTGGCTGCCCATGGCTGGTCATTGTCTTCATCCTTTATTGCGTTGGGTATTAAAATGCTGATATTTTCATCCTGTCATTCCTCTTCATTTATTAGCTGGAATACTTCTGTAAGGAGACATTTCCCCTTATTAATTACTAGTTTACCCAGTGGTACAGTTTTATGGGAAATGCCAGATAAGCATGGGATTCTTTCTCTTCACTTTCCTGGTTTCAAAATAATAATTTAGGTATATTCTCAAAAGGTGACCCAACGAGTATTTGTTTTTAAAAATTGATATTGTTATTAACGTATGCACTTAAACATATTTTAAATATTTCAGTTTATTGTAATTATTATTCTTATTGATATACAAACATGATAATTCACCTGGCAATCATCCAATCTATAAATTGAGGCCATTTATGGCATTTGCTATGTGACTACAAGGTGATGCTCAAGACATGCTTAAAACAACAGCTTAAATCCTTCTTTCCTAACTCATAATTGAAAATCAAAATTCAAAAATATTTGGAAAGTACAGTTGATTGTTTGAAACAACTCCATATATGAGGATATAAAAAGTTTCTTTTAAAAATATCTATTTTGATGCTACAATGTAAATCTAAATGCTAGTATTCATTTGACTTCTAAACCAAAGAGTATATAATTTGGTATTTGTTTGATTTTTTTTATGTTGACAAATCTTGCTTTAAAAATGCAGCCCTGCACCCTTCCTATTTCTCAGAATCTTTTAAATGAATCTTTTGTTCTTTCTAATTCACGTTCTACGGTAATGAATGCCATGAGATTTTTTAAAATATTATTGTGAAATGTGTATAGAGAAATGTAGAAAAGAATATCTATGGTTGAAAGAATAATAAAAGAATGAACGCCTATGGGTCCGCCATTAAGGTAAAGAATTAGAACTTGACCAGTGCCTTGAGAACCTCTGAGTACCTCCTTTCCCAAGCTGTTCACTCTACTCTCCCCATCCCCAACTTTTGTGTCAATCATTTCTGTATATTTCTTTATATTTTAACCACTTAGATACATATCAAAAAGCAATATAGTATTTGGTTGTGAATAGCTATGTAGCAAGCACACACCAAGTTCTGTAAGAACAGGGCACCATTTCTGTTCTTAGAAGCTTCTTTTTCCTTCACAATTTCAAGGGTAGAAGATTATTTCCTACCATACCTCTTAGCAACCTCAGCATAAGATTTTTTCCCCTTATTGAGTCCAGAACTTTCACCTTTTTTAGGATATGGACATCTTGGGGGAGGGGGAAGCCAAACAAACAAACAAAAAGTAAAAGAGAACTTTCACCTTTTCACTTAAAGGAGGCACTTTACAGGTTTTCTTTGGCATATCATATCCAAATTGCCAGCATCACTCCTCTTGTGTTCTGGGGCCATTACTAAGTAAAATAAGGGTTACTTGAACAACACTGCAACAGCGGATCTGTTCCAGTAGTCAGACGGCTCGTAAGTGACTAAGGGGTGGGAGTGTCTACAGCATGGATGTGCTGGGCAAAGGGAGGCTTCACGCCCCCAGTGGGATGGTGCAAGGTGCCATCATGCTACTTGGAAGGGCGTGCAACTTAAATCTTATGAATTGTTTATTTCTGCAATTTTCCATTTAATATTTTTGGGCTGCAGTTGAGTGTGGGTAACTGAAACCGTGGAAAGTGAAATCATGAATAAGGAAGTACTATTGTACTCGGATTTTCTGTTTTGATGTATTGTGTATACATTACACACTTGAACTATTATTTTTTTTTTTCTCTATGTTTTCCACAGTTTTTACACATTACAATTGGGGAATACTGAGGCTAGATCATGAAGGAACTAGAGGCTGAGTGGACATTATCCCAAGATACTGGTCTGTCGGAAATGGATGCATAACTACGATCCTTTGGGTTGTCCACCTTAGGGTGAGCATGATTTTGGATGTATGTTGGAGAGTTGCATTGTTTTCAGCAGGAAGTGTTTTTGACCTTTGGAAATTTAAGTTTGGTAAGAAGAGCATATATTGATGTAGGGAAGCTAGAGAGTTGGACTCTAGGGAACGTTTATCAGTACTTTTGTCCACTCACCATCTGCATGCCCTTTCTATGTTTAGGAGGTTCTCTGCTTTATGAGTCAAAATGAGAGGCAGCAACCCATTCCAGCTATTGCAACTTACTTTCCCAGCCTCTTTCAGGGAGCGTGGTGTGCAGGGATGTGACTTTGGCCCTGCCAATCAGACATATCCGTGCCAGACATCAACTCAGGAATGAGCTATACAAGAAAACAGGGACTTCTTGGGATTAATGTTAGTGAGATTGCTGACTGCCACAGTAGCTAAACCAATTTCCAGAAGAAGCAACAGTAGCTGTTTCATCAGCGGGACCCGGGGCTCACCCTCTGAGGGGTGACTGGTGCAGGTGATGTGGTCCGATTCTGAATGAGATAGATTTTGTGGTTTGAGTTTGGACATCGCTATCGGCCACGTGGTCTCCTACCATGGGTCCCCAGACCATGCCAAATGTTTTCATAGATTTATTTATTGTTTTGCTTAAACGAGATGGGATTCACTTGTGTTGCTTGCGACTAGGGACCTGCTTGGTAGATGCCAATGGGCAGCACTTGATAGCCCTCAGCTACGTTATAGGAAACTAGCATCACTGCTAGAGAGTTAATTTCTATGTGTTTTTACCAAGTAAGTTAGCAAACGATTCTCATGAAAAAGCACAGAACTTTCTTATTAGTTTGGAAATTATAAATCCAGTCTCCTAATGTCTCACATTTGACTACTGGCTATTTTTTTTTAATGCCAGTGCTTTCAAAGTAGGTGAGAGTGTCTGCACCTGGATCAACCGTGAGCACAGTGTTAGTGATTGTACCAGAAATAGCATCCTTGTGGTCTCAGGGAACAGGGTTTGGACTCCCAGATTGCAGATGTGTCTTGATTGGCCATGATTTCCAGCAGGGCAATAACAGAGGTACATAGGCTGCCACTACATGCGATTTCACGTGTTCACATGTTGGGGAAGGAGAAAAGAGCAGACAACAGTGTATTTGTGATACTAAATGGAAGGCCAACTGGGACGTTAGAATAACAATTGGTATTTAAAAAAAAAAAGCATGGGATTTTTCAATTCAGTTTCCACAACTATTGGAGCTTCTGAGATAAGGTCGTGAACATACTTATTAGCAGAGAGCCCAGCGCTTGGGCTACAGTATTTGGTTCGACTCTCACCCTTTACTTAATTTTAACTGATTTGAGCATTGTTATTAGGACTTCCTTTTAGACCTTTTTAAATTTCTCATTGAAGTTTCCACAATCCTACTTCAAAAGAATGTACTTCATCCTCAAGTTGTTTGATTCCTGAGTTACAGGTATTCCAGTAAGAAAGTGCTAGGCTGACTCATTCGTAGGGTATTTTGCTTTCTTGATTGGAAGTGAAATTAAAAAGCCTTCTGCACACCAACCATATTTTACCCAAAGACTTTTAGGTAAGGGTGAAAGGTCAATGTCTGCTGATAATTTTTCTCTGTGCCTGCGGAAAGGTGTGTGATCTAATAACTCACAGGGATGATCAGGTTCTGCTTCCTACGGGCCTAACCAAGCTGAAGCTCCAAGTTACCATGTTTAGTGTTCCAACTAAATCCAGTCTGTGCTTTGTGAGAAACGGCTGCTTCCTGCCTCAGTCCTGCTGAATTAACTCTTCAATGCCCAACTAATAAAGCAACTGAGCACGCAGGGCCCCCTAAGATCTGGTGACAAGTGCCCTTTGGGTATTTGCTCCCACCACTGTGACATGCAACTCTTGACGTTGCTGAAGATTCCAACCCTTGATCTTGGCCTTCAACAAAACCCATACTTTCTTCCATGTCTGCTTGAGTTTCCACCTCTGCTGCCACATTGGCTCCACAGCCAGAAACCCTACCCCAAAGAACAGAGAGGTCATCTCTTCTGCTCTTGATCAAATGATGCTCTTGGTACTGGCTATACATCCATACTGGAAGCACGAACACTGTTGTGTCTGGAAACTGGATGTCACTGCTGCCACCAAAACCACCTTGACACCTTGGTTATGCAAGTCCCAGATGCTCTGTGGCACTCCCTCCCTGGTCAAAGTCCACAGAGGGCATGTGATTGGCAGGGCCTAGGTCCTGGGCCTGCACCCTTGTGCCAGGGAGGCTGGGGAGTGAGTGTCGGTCACTTCTTTGGTGGTGCCTGGGCTCTGCTTGCTTGATGAGGGAGGAGAAGCATGAACATACTTCTGAATAAGAACTGTGGTCAGAGTCTGGTTGGCTAAAAGGAATGCCAAAGGCAGACACACATGCTTCAAAAAACAACAGTGGCCACTTAGAGAGGAGTGATTTGCAACTGACACCATGCTAAGCTCTCATTAAGTATGTTTTATCATTCAGTCTTTACAACAATCCTATACAAGCTAGAGAAGACTTCACTGAGGGGCTCACACTTGACCTTCTCTCTTCTCTACCAGCTGTCCAGGGCCCTAAGTGGCAATTCCTTATTCCTGGGCCCCTTAGATGGTGGCAGGAGGGATTCTGAAGTACCATTCTAGGTGACCCAGGGATCACAGCCCTAGCCAGAGAAAAGCCACATGAAGACTCTTGCCCTCTGGGGCTGACCTCTCTGTTCATGCTGCGACATCTCGGGCTCTTGTTGCAGCAGATGTTACCACATCCTCTGACGCTCAGTTGCGGAGTCCCTTCTCCAGGAAGCCTTCAGTCATGGATGCCTGTATCAGCCGGCATAGGCTAGGTTATGCTTGATAACAAACATTTCCAGTGGCTTCAAACAATGAAGACGTACATTTTGCTCAAGCTTACGGTACATGTCCCTTGCTGGTGGGCTGCAGGTTCTGCCCTCTGCCGTCCCTGCTCAGCCCAGCTGGCAGAGCTCCATCTCTGTGCCTTCAGGATTACTGAGGCAAGCATTGATCTTATGGTTTCTGCTATGGAGTGACATTTGGCACTTGTGCTCACATTTCATTGCAAAGTGAGTCATAAGACTCCGGTCATGTACCCTGCAGGGATAACTGAAATCTTTGGTGACCTGCCTGGATGACTTTCAGTGGCCCCTTTCTGTGCTTTGGGTGTCCTATGCACATAGGACTTTGCACATTGTCTTTAATTATCTTCCTGTATATCCGTCTCCTATATTAGCCCATAAGTCCACTAAGGGCAGGAATTGTGTTATTCTCAGCTCTGTATTCCTACTCTGGAGAGTGGAGGAAGTTTGCCCAACCCTGGTGATCTCTTATAGCATCAATCGTTGTATTTAAGATAGCCCAGGGGCATCTCCAGACTTTTCAAGAGTCTTCCAAGTTTCTGGGCTTCGTTCTATCCAGGCCCTGGGAGAGAACAATTGAGTGATCTGAATCCTGCAGGTGAAGAGAAGCTTGCCTCCCTGGTTCTGGGTGAAGACATGTTTTCATCTGGACCCCAGGAGCCTGCCCTTGTTTCCTTGACAGGATAGGCGGGGAACTGAGAACCCAAATCATGTGTGCAATGCAGGATCTCCAGGTGTTAAATACCCGTAAACCTGTCGCATCTGGGCCTCAGGATGTTGGTGTCTGCCTCCTACTCCCAAAGTCCACTCTGTGCCCCAGACCTCCTAGCTGCCTGACTACAAACAAAACTTTATCCCTGTGGGAATGAAACTGCCCAGAGCTTGGTCTCATTTAGGTCCCTGCCTCTTCTGCACAGGAAACACCTGGAAGTCTGTCCCAGGTGGGAGGATGGTCAGTCATTGGCTCAGCCAGGGGAGTGCCCCGACCTGTCAGCTCTTCTTCCCACACCCCGGAGGATGGATGAGGCCAGCTGGCAGCCTTCTCCTCTGAGCCTGTGAACTTGGACCGGGAGCTTCTCCAGCAGATGTTTTTCCTTAGGCAGAGCTGTTTCCTGGATGCCTCTCTCCTTTGCCTCTCAAGGGCAAATGCCAGGACAACAGTGAGCTCCTGGCCACTGCCGCGTTCCGGAAAGTGCTGACCTCAACACTGGGTTCTGCCTGTTAACTAGGGCCCCTAAAGAGGAAAGACCCAAAAGAAAGAAAATGAAACGGGCCAGAGAAATTTCATTAGGCAGGTTGACCATCCAGAGAAAATATTCCCAGGAGTTACAATGCACAGTACAACGTTTCTGACACCAATGATGGCGATTGGATTTCTCTTTATTTCTGTCTTCGTATTGCTGGCAATTCCCCTCATTGTCTTAAATATGGGTTGCCAGAGTCAATTAAATATGCAAGAGGAACAGTGTACATTTTGGAGGAAAGTAATTATTGTTACACCTTAGAGCAGCTTAATGAATACATTAATAAACGATCCTTCGCCATGTTTTTCTTTTAATAGCCATCAAAATCTTTATAAACCTACAGCACAATACATAACATCTCGTTACAAGATTTGCTTTAAAAATTCAATGCATACCTAAGTTATTTGTGTCAAAACTCATTTATTTTCACAATAACACAGACTGTCAAACCTGACATCCTGCTAATAACATCCAGTTCATTTGCATATTATTCAAATATTTCCTTTCATGAAACGGGGACTTTTACTCACACCGCTCTGCTCGCCCGTGCAGCATGCATTTGCACATTAACTCAGCTCACACAGCCAGAGAAGGGTTACCTGTGGCAACTAATTATGCCACCCTTTATGCATATTAATGAGCCTTGTGAGCAGCCATTCTCTGTTCCACAGAGAGGAAGAACAATTCCAACCTAAATGGGAAACCGATTACAGGCAGACTACCAGAGAGTTGGAGAGCAATATTTGATAATTTCCCATTTTTGATGTCCCTGGGTGTATTTGTTTTTCTTTTGCTGCTGTAACAAATGACTACGTGCTTAGTGGCTTAAAGGAACACAAATTTATTCTCTTACAGTTCTGGAGGATGGAAGTCCTGCCTGGGTCACACTGGGCTAAGATTAAGGTGTCAGCAGAGCTGTGTTCCTTAATGGAGGCTCGAGGGGAGAATGTTTTCTTGCCTTTCCAGCTCACTGAGACCTCTCTCTGGTCCCTGCACCTAGCCCACGGGTCCAAACCAGCACGGGGCTGCTGAATCCTCTGACTGCCATCTCTCTCTCGCCACAGCCAAAAATGTTCTGCACTTTTATTCTCACGTGATTAGATCTAGATCGGGTCTATCTGGATAATTCCATACACTCTCCCCGTCTCAGGGTCCTTAACCTTAATCACATCTGCAAAATCCCTTTGCCATGTAAGGGGACATATTGACAAGTTCCCGCATTAGGAGGAGGACACCTTTTGGAGGGGGCATTATTCTACCTGTTGCCATAGATCTTTTACATCCAACTCTGCTTGAAGAGGCCAAAGACAATGCTGAGTGTGATCTCAGACTTCCTCATGGGTTAACCACACATTTCTTTTTCTCCTTCCCTTCCTTGATCTTTCATCCGCTTTCTTCTCTTTTACTTGCAGATGCTCTCTTACTTCCTCTCTCTCTTTTCATCTGTTTCTCCTTTTGAGTTTTCCTTATTATCCACAAGAACCTATGGCACCCTGCTTAAGCCCTGGCTGTGTGTCCCCTCTGTCTCTGGTTCTGTGCTTCCTGTTAGCTGCATCTCCTTTTTAAGGTTTTACCTGGTAATGTCCGTGGCACCATTTCATTCCTTTCTTTTTTGTAAAACAAAATTATTAGAGTGTACATTTAAATATCTGGAATACTTCAAAACTCACACTTTTGAAGTAGTTTTATCTGTACATATAATCTACAAAACATATCTAAAAATATAAAAATTTTCTTGAAACGTTAATGAACCTCAGCTTTACAGATTCATGTATTTTTCTTCCCACAGCCCAGGCGACTTCTCCGTCTTCATTCTCAGACTCAAACTTCAAAAATACTCTGTGATGAAATGACATATGACTTCCAGAAGAGCTTCTAGCCAGAGGAGATGCGAGGGGAGCTTGCTGGAGAGAGGCGGCACCACCAGAAATGGGTGTTTGCACAGTTAGACTTTGAAGAAACCAGGAGTTGTGAAACGCTCTCAACACGACTGGCTGTGAAGTTCAGGAATATGAGCGGGTTCTCAGGGGGCACCACGGTGGAGAGCCCCCAAGCAGGGAGCACGTGTACTCTGGATGGTGTGACGATGCTGTCTTGCTGCTCACCTGCGAAGGGGAAGGAATCTGAAGTGCAGACACGGCCAGGCCACCCAGGCACAGGGGCTTTTCATTCATTTCCTGTTTGTTGAGTGCACTGGGAGCATTTGAGCTGAGAGAACTAAGCCCAGCTTTAAGGCACAGACATGGAGGACTTCATCAGCTTTTTCCACCTCCTCTCATCCTTCAATTTTTCAAACTAAATATTAATATATTAATTTTTCTATGTGCCAGACCCCCAGAAAGGCAAAGCAGGGGGACTACAAAGACACAGGGAATGGAACAGGCACCTTGATGTCCTGCCAATCTGTCCTTGAAATACCCCAGGTCCCTGCAGACCTTTCCCTTACAGGCCACCATGGCTTTTTTCGTCTGTTAGTCTGAGCACTTTCTCTGGGCTTGAGGGAGGGGAGGGTGTAGTGCCAGTGCCAGGGAACCCACACACTGGGAGCAACCCCTAGCTGGTGAGGGATAGAAGTTGGTGAATGAGCACCCCAGCTTTCTCAGCCCTCAATGGGACAATTCAAGCACCTGTCTACACTGGCTCCAGGTGGTCAAAAGTAGGTTGAATCCTGGTTGCCTGTAGTGGTAATCCCCTCTGCTCCCTTCCCTGCCTCATTCTCCTCTCCCCCATAGTGTTTCCTGGGGTCACTCCCCTAAAAAGCACTTGAACCCACATTCTTATCTCAGGGTCTATGTGATGGTTAATTTTCTGTTTTAACTTGCCTGGGCTAAGGGATGCCCAGATAGCTGGTAAAATAATATTTCTGGGTGTGTCTGTGAGGGTGTTTCTGGAAGAGATGAGCATTTGGATCAGTAGACTGAGTAAAGAAGACCTACCCTCACCAGTGTGGGTGGGCATCATCTGGTTTGTTGAGGGCTCGAATATAAGAAGAAGGTGGAGGAAGGATGAATTCTCTCTCTCTTCTGGAGCTAGGACATCCATCTTCTTCTGTCCTTGCACATTGGATCTCTTGATTCTCTGGCCTTCAGACTTAAACCAGTGGCCTTCCTGGTTCTCAGGTGTGAATCACACCACTGGCTTTCCTGAGCCTCCAACTTGCAGATGGTGAGGGAAAAATACAAGTTCCCCACCACTGGCTTTTAATGTTTAACAGAATTCATGCACCTTTCTTTTGAGCTTAAAGATATATATCAAAACAAAACAGCTGAAAGAAATACAAAACACAAAGGGTATTACTAAATAGCTCCTTTTGCATAGATGATCATAAGTCTTAAGACCAGTTTGAACTGTTTTAAGCTGCCTTAGTTGCCTTAGTCTCCTTTCGTTACTTGTAATATTCAAATCCCCACCTAATGGGAACGACTGTGTATGCTTAACCTGTATTGTATGTAAATATACAATGATGGAGAGAGAGAGAGAGAGAGAGAGAGAGAGAACACTCTGTATGACTTGCCAGAAAGAAAGAAATCTGAGACTCCACAAACAAGCTGGCAGTGCGAATTTTACTCTCCAAAGAACTCCTGCTGCTATCCAGGCGTGAGTGCCCGGAGGATTCCTATCTTGTGTAGGACTGAGAGCCCTGTGTAAGTAACCTCTAAGAAGCTCATCTCACTCACCAGGCTGGGTTGGTCTGGGTAATTTCTTTGTCTCTTCGAGTTTGGAGGACGGTTTTTCTACACCCAGGATTTTCCTGAAATAGATGGAAGATCTTGGGAATTCTCAGCTTCTATGATCACATGAGCCAATTCCCATAATAAATCTCCTCTTCCATGTCTCTGCATATCCTATTGGTTTTGTTTCTCTGGAGAACCCAGACTAACACAATCTGCTTTTGGGAGAATGCAACATCCAAGAGGAGATCTTGGATGATTTCTGTGCTGAAGAGGATCAGGGACAGAGGCACATTAACACGAGGGTAGAAGGTGGAGGGTGGTGGGAACAGTGTTGTGGGCCCCAGAAAAGGGAAGCCCTACACACATGTGTCCCCTCCTGGGTCCTGTATCATTTTCAGTAAATCTTTCCCTTTGCTATTTAAAAAAATTCCCATTTGGGAACTGTTCGCATGGAACTGGCTGCCCCACATGGCAGATGCCGGAAGCTTTGCTCCTCATCTCCAGGCGACAGAGTGAGGGAGGAAGGTGAGGCGGTCTGGTCAGTAGCTGGCCCCATTCTCATATCAGCAGGAAAAAGCTGGATGGGAAAAGCAAAGCCAGGCAATTTTTCAAGAAAAATCAGTGTGAGTATCCAAGGCAGAAATCCTTTACGTTCATGCACTGGCAATCTGCCCCCTTCTCCTGGGGCTGGTTCCAGTTGTCCTGCCCCAGGTGCAGATTCTAGCTGTGACATTGACTCTATGACCTGGTGGAAGAAATCCAGACTGCCTGTTGTCACCCAAGGGTGCATTCCTGAGCTCCGAGAAGCATGCCCACAAGAAATGCCTACAGCAAGAAGCCTTTATTTTATGAAACTGCAGCTACCTTTGACGCAATCCTCACCATATCAAATTGAGAAGCTAATCTGATTCCAGAAGTATGGCGAAACCTCTGCCAAAAATTTTATTGCAATTGTCAGGTAATTGAATCTACAGCAATAATCTCAAACCAAAGGAGAAGTTATGACCTAGAAGGTCATAAATAGGCATACCTCGCTTTTTTGAGCCTTGCAGATATGTTTTCTGTACCAGCATGGATGCCTGACTTGGCCAAATCACAGAGGTGACTGCTTGCTTTGACTGGATGAACAGGGAGGGTCACTGGGAGCAGCCTGTGCTTTCGGAAGGAGATGCAAAGTCAACACATTTGGGGGGACATCAAATCTTTTTAGACCACTGCTGTCTAAATTCCCTTGCAATCTTGCTGGGTCAGGAAAAGACCTAAGCTGGGCTCCTGCTGAAAATGGCCACAACAAGGAAGGTTCGAGCAGGGAACCTCCATGTTGGTAAGAAGGAAAGGAGAGAGGGAGCATGCTCCTTCCAGCAAGCACGTGTCAGAATGGGGAGGGTGGATGCACAGTGTGGAAAAATATATTCAGATTTATGTTCCTGATATTATTAATGCAAATTTTAAGCTTCTTAACTAGTGGGATACAAAGGGCATTTGAGCATCTTGGAGGTAGAGTATTGAGTTTTTATGTTTATAAGAAGGTTAAGGGTTTAAAAAGAGATTGTAAACACCTTTGGGGGTGGTATATAAGGGAAGGTCAATACCTTGTATGATCATTTTTAAAGTTAGGAACAGAAAGTGAGTGGACGAGAGACTCCTCCAGGATAAGCAAGACAGTGGAATGAGTGGAATGAGTGAGTGGCTGGGTGAGACCATAATGAAATAATTAAAGACTCAGGAGGGAAGAGAGCTCCACCCCACCCCACTTCAACTCCCACTCCCAAGGAACTAAAGATGTTTATGAGAGGAGGTCTTTTGCTTAGGCGGAGTTACAGGTGAGATGGGGAGGCCATTTTATCCATAAATATTCAGCTTTTGTGAATTCATTCGTTCATTCATTCATTCCCTCAACAAAGATCACTGAGAACCTCCTGTATTCCAGATATTGTGCCCGTACAGGGCGTATGCTGGTTAGCAAGGCAGATGAACAGTGACATATCTGGTGGGAAAGATGGATCCTCGTCAAGCATTATGATGTGGTGCACAATGCCAGTGGAAGCACAGGGCCTGGGGGCACAAAAAGCAAGAGAAGGTCACAGATAAGATGCAGCCTGAAAGATGGGAAGAATTTGCCAGGGTAAAGGGGGTGGGGGATGTTCAAGGCAAGGTGAAAAGCCTATGCAAAGGTCCAGATGAGGGAACACAGGACATTCAGAGAATTACAATCAGTGTGGCTGCGGCCCACACAGAAAGACGGACAGTGGCAGGAGGTGAACTGGGAGACAAACAGGGCCTTGAAGGCCATGCAGAACAGTTTAGACTTGAGTCTCAGGGCAAGTGGAGCCCACCAGGCAGAGAAATAACGTATTAACAGTAGTTACCATGTGCTGGGCGCTTGCAAGCTGCCAAGCTGTTTACTGGGCATCTCTACTATTATTAGCCTACGTGTCCACAAACCACCACGTGATTGGAACAATGACCTTGGTCTGGAAGATAAATAATCTGCTTCCCCTAGGTTGGAACAATGATTATTCCCATTTTGCAGATGATGAAACGACTCAAAGATGTCATGTGATTTGCCCAAGTTAACGTGACTAGTAAATGATAGAGACCGGTTTGGTTGCAGGTCTGTGCAGCCTGGAGGCCTGTGGATAAAAGTCTGCTTGCTATGTCCTCCCTGGAAAGATGACTTTGCAGAGGAGCAGGGAAAAGCTGGAAGAAGAGGGAACAGAGAAGGGCGTGCACAGCAGTGCTGCCAGGAGCTGGTGCAGGTGGGGCAGAGCAGTGAGCGCGCAGAAAAGGCGATGGAGCGAGACGTCTTAGGAAGCAGAAAGAGCAGGAGGGTGGGGTGCTTGGGAGGGAGATGCTTTTCTTTCACAATATATTTTTGAGGTTTAT
>NW_012144967.1:1635811-1667477 GCF_000956105.1 Propithecus coquereli
AGGCAGAGAAATAACGTATTAACAGTAGTTACCATGTGCTGGGCGCTTGCAAGCTGCCAAGCTGTTTACTGGGCATCTCTACTATTATTAGCCTATGTGTCCACAAACCACCACGTGATTGGAACAATGACCTTGGTCTGGTAGATAAATAATCTGCTTCCCCTAGGTTGGAACAATGATTATTCCCATTTTACAGATGATGAAACGACTCAAAGATGTCATGTGATTTGCCCAAGTTAACATGACTAGTAAATGATAGAGACCAGTTTGGTTGCAGGTCTGTGCGGCCTGGAGGCCTGTGGGTAAAAGTCTACTCGCTATGTCCTCCCTGGAAAGATGACTTTGCAGAGGAGCAGGGAAAAGCTGAAAGGAGAGGGAACAGAGAAGGGCATGCACAGCAGTGCTGCCAGGAGCTGGTGCTGGTGGGGCAGAGCAGTGAGCGCACAGAAAAGGCGATGGAGCGAGACGTCTTAGAAAGCAGAAAGGGCAGGAGGGTGAGGTGCTTGGGAGGGAGATGCTTTTCTTTCACACTGTATTTTTGAGGTTTATTTATCATTTTTATAGTAATAATACATTATATAAATACACCCACATGCATATCCATTATACTGCTGATGATCATTTAGGTTGTTTTGCTATTATGAAATACGCTTTTGTCAGCCCAAACACAGATCCAAAACGGCACATTCCTTCCCTTCATGGAGTTTGCACAGTTTTACAGATTTTAATGTTTATATATGACTAAGGGCCATTTACTAGTAATCCTATGAATTTCTTATTGGGTTTTGGAATTTGGTCTTCTTCTCTAAGTATTTTTTCTCATTGAACTATTTTTTCTATTGGTATAATTGACGTTTTCTTTTCCTCCATTGGGATTTCCATTGGTAATGGTGGGAATGGATGGGCCACAGAATCCATGCTCGAAAAGTATTTGAATAACTTAGAAGAAAAGGTGTAGAATTTGGTGTGGGAAAAATATGGCAAAAGAAACATAGGTGAAACATGACTACCCATTTCATCTGTGAAATGGGCAAAATAATACCACCAAGGATTTATGTAATCATTATATGAAGTAATGTAGGCAAAAGTTTCTTTAAAATTATCAAATGCTATGTAAATTCTGTGTGTTTAATATGTATTTATTTTAGAACCCCAAAGAGTTTAATTTCTGTTTAAGCAGACTGTTGTACTACATGGAAAGTTAATGCTAGCATTCAAAAGTATTTTTACCGAAAATAAAAACACAGATTTGGAAACCACATACCACCAGTGTATGGCTTATAATGAATCATTATAAGGTGACTATCCTGTAACCCTGTGGTCCCCAACCCCTGAGTCTGTGGCCTGTTAGGAGCTGGGTCACACAGCAGGTGAGTGGTGGGTGGGCAAGCGAGTAAAGCTTCATCTGTATTTACAGCTGCTCCCCATCGCTCGCATCACTGCATAAACTTCGCCTCCTGTCAGATCAGCAGCGGCATTACATTCTTATAGGAGTGCAAACCCTACTGGGAACTATGCCTGTGAGGGATCTAGGTTGTGCTCTCCTTATGAGAACCTAATGCCTGATGATCTGAGGTGGAGCTGAGGTGGTGATGCTAGTGCTGGGAAGTGGCTACAAATACAGATTATCCTTAGCAGAGAGGTTTGACTGCACAGAGACTATAATAAATCAATAGTTTGCAGACTCCTGTGAAAACACTATCAATGAGTGGCAGGTGACAATTAAGCTGCATCTGGTGGCAGGCTTTAAGTCAGAATCCAACCCTTATTTTAGTTTGTGCATGGCCCACTCATTATTTTATGTACCACTTCCATCCATGCCTGTTTCCCACACTGCGCACTTGTTTCAGTCACAGTTTTGGTAAGCCTGCAAGCTAACCATAACAAAACTGAGTTTAAAATTCCATTGTACAAACATATTACAATTTTATTTATCCATTATTCTGTGGATGGACATATAGATTGTTTTTGGTTTGGGGCCATTTCAAGCAATGCTGCTACAAACATTCTCATACAAGTTTCTTGGTGCACATGCGCACAGATTTTTGTTGGGTCTATTTGGGTTGGAATTTAGGATTTGCAGGGTGTTCATATCTTTCATTTTAGTAGCTAAATTCTAGTTTTCCAAACTTCTTGGACCAATTTACGATCTCACCAGTGGCATATGAGGGTTTCCATTACTTCATATTCTTGTCAGCACTTGGTTTTGTCAATCTTTTCAATTTTAGTCATTCTGGTGATGTGAGTGATATTTTATTGTAGTTTTAATTTGCAGTTCCCTGATTACTCACGGAGTTGACAATTTGTTTATTGTCCATTTGGATATCCTTTCTTTTGGAGTTCTTGTTATACATTTTTTTTCTATTGGTTTCACTATCATTTTTTTTTTGATTGATTTGCAAAGGTTCTTTATTTGTTCTGGATACGAGCCCTCTGTCAGTTACTTGTGTTGCAAGTATCTTTTAACTGTCTTCCCTCTTCTTAATGATGTGTTTTAATGAACAGAAGTTCTTGATTTTAATGCAAATAACAACCTCTTCTTAATGGACCAGTGCCTTTTCTGTCTTTTTAAGAAACATTTCCCTACCCTAAAGTCATTAAGATTGATTACTGTATTGCTTTTCACATTTAGATCTATAATTCATGTGGAATTTTTGTATGTGTTATGAAGTAGGGGTCAAATTTCTTTTTTCCCCACACGAATGGCTAACTTTCAGCCTCCCGGCCTTGACTGAAGTCAGTAGGTGCCTCCTTGCCCACCTCCCCCTGCCCAGGGAAAAGTGCTTCCAAATATTGCCCCACCTCCCTGGGTTTCTAGCCTGGTCTGTGATGCTTTACTGCCTTGGTAGCTCTCTAATGTTTTCAAGAAGATAGCTTGTTGTCCTTTTATTTTGTCTGCTTTTCCTTACATATCTTCTGAGAGAAGTTTGATCAGGATTACACAGTTCACCATTAGCAAAGGGAGATCCCCTTCCCATTCATCCTTCTCAACTGTTGCCAATGATCATTTCTAAAGTACAAATAATGAAAAATAAACCCACTGATTTGCTTAAAACATTTCAATCACACTTGAATACATCTGGGGAACATTTTCTGATGTGTATTCATGGCCCCTCTATAAGGGTCACAGGGAAAATACTGCATAAGGAGTCCGTGGTCAGATGCCTTCCTTCTGAGTTTGGACTGTGCAGTGTAAACAGTGTCATGGGTGGGGTTTGGCGTCATGGGGGATGGTTCTTCAACATGGGCCTCCTTGGGACCTCTGAAGTGTAATGTGCATTGTAGGGAGGGGATTAGGACACGCTGTTTCCCAAATCTATTTGAGCACAGAGACTTGTCTTTGCCAAGCATCTCAAAACACTAGTTTTCCAGAGAGCTCACTGAGAAGAACCACTTTAGGTAAAAAGAACTTTCTGTGTAGGACATGATGAGGTCCGTTGGGATCCAGCTTCTCTCTATGTCGCCAGCCTCATCTCTGGCATCTCTCTTGCACACACTGTGCTGTATGAGCCACTGGAATTTTTCTGTGCTCTGTGAGATCTATTTTGTTCTTTTGCGGCTGCCTTGATTGTCTTCCCCTACTTCTTGGCCTGGCTGATTTATACTTGCCCTCTAAGGTGGGATCTCATCTTCTCCAGAAACTGTTTTGAACTCTTTGGCCTGTGGGGATCCTTTCTCTGTTCTTTCAAGGCCACCCCTTGGGAGGATTTCTTCTTGTAGTACTGATATGACAACAATAGAATTGCCTGCTACTTTTCTACATTACCCCCATTTGACTGGGAGTTCCAGGAGAATAGGGATAGACCTGTCTTCCAACTTGATCTTGTCTATATCCTTGATGCTCCAGCACATCATGGCACTCAATAATGGTCCCCATTTCCTCATCCCACCAGTCTTCACTGAGTGCCCACCATAGGCCAGCCTCCTGCTAGCTTCTGGGAGCAGCGAAAAGATGGCAAAGTCTTCTTTGATCTCACATTCTCATAGACGTGGATGTTCCCCAGATGACACTCAGCACTGAAAATGCCTGACAAGACACCATTGGCTTATGCTAGCCCACTCCAACTTGAAGGCAATGCAGGGCTGGCTCTGAATGCTGTCAGATAAATCATCTTCATCCAGTGAGCCTGTGGCTTGTCTGCAGTCAAGGGAGGTTAGAAACCTGAGCCTCTGGGGGCCTGTAACTTGTAGAGTATAACTTGTAGAGCCTTAACTAAAGCTTAGATCTACAACAGTGATCACTCACACATGTGATCCTATACTGAAGGACCATGGCTCAATATTTCACTCGTAAAATATAATCTTGTGTATCTTTGCAGGAAAGATGTTCCAATGGGGCTTATCCCTGGGGCAGCCATTCAAGGTGAGGTCATCTTTCCTATTATCTTAGGCTTCATTGTTGGGAAATGAGTTTTAGATAAGTTCTGGAAGCCTGAGTACATTTACACAACTCAGCATGATGGGGTATAATCATATTATTATTAAGATTGTATAAAACAACAATGACCGTGATGGCTGTTGCTTATGGAATGCACACTATCTCCCAGTTGACAGTCAATAAATGCCATGTTTGGAATGGAGTCCTGTGCCAAATGCTAACTGATCTGTTTAGCATTTGGGAGACAACTTGGCACAGTGGAAAATGTGTGTGCCCTGGAGTCAGACCTGGGTTTGACTCCCAGCATCATCACTTATTAGCTGTGTAACTTAGGCCAGCTCCTCATTTCTCTGAACTTCAGGGTCCTCCCTGTAAAATGATAAACTCAGACTCACAGGATGGTTAAGAGAATGTAATGTAATGTAATGTAATGTATGTATTACACCTTGCCCAGTGCCTGGCACATAGTCAGGGCTCAAAGCTTAGTTGCTTTTCCTTGTGGCACATGGGATACCTCTCTCTGGGCCTCTTGTGCTGGTGGGTAAGGCGTAGGCCTGAGCCTGAGACACTATACCTGCAGTCCCTGTCTGAGTCTCCTCTCTGCCCAAGACCAATGAGCACTGTGGTGTTGCCCACCTTGGGTTTGTGAGAATTTCTGCTGCATGGAATCCCCTCCTGCTGAGTCCCCCTGAACCCCTCATTGAATGCCCTCATTGAACTCTGACCTCAAGCAACCATGCGTGAGCTTGTAAGATGTTGAGATCCAATTCTTCTGATTGATGTTCCTTCTGAAGTATAGGAGACTACCTGCCAGGACTGGTTCTAAGTGGCCCCAGTTCATTATCTCTAGTCCCCATACAAATATCCTTTGAGAGCTGAGTAGGTCTTGAAGCTTGTGAGGATTAAAGAGCTGGTGTGCAAGACCCCAGCACCATGTCATAGACCCCCAGTAGATGGATGCTGTTAATCAGAAGCTGAGGTTTAAGGAGGTTAAATGATTTACCTGAGGACTTGATTCTATGTCTTAAATTACTCTAAAGTCTGTCTATTTTATTTTTTCCATCAAGCTTTTACTACAACTATGATAGAAATGCCAGAGATGTTATAGGAGGATTTAACTGTACAAGGAGATACAAATATTTATTGAATAAACACATGAATGGGTGAATGAAATATAAGACAGCTTTTCTTCTGCAGAAATCATCTATTATAGAGTCTTCCAGAAGGACTGGCCCCAAACCCCTTACCCTATTACCACCTGCCCATCCTGCTCCTGGCTCTGAACACTCTACAGCTCAGCCATGAGGTAAATTGTGGGCATTGGAGTAATTTAATCCCGAGGCTTTTGGAAGGATCAATCAAAGTTCCTAAACAAAACAAATTTTTGTCTTATTCTCTTAGATGAAGCCAACATCTTCATATATTTATGTAGTCATACATACATTTATTCAATGTGTATTTAGACATTAACCATATGCCAGTTACTATTCTATGTGCTGGGAATAGAAAGATAATTAAGAAGGAGCA
The DNA here is from genome assembly GCF_000956105.1 of Propithecus coquereli. Taxonomy (NCBI): domain Eukaryota; kingdom Metazoa; phylum Chordata; class Mammalia; order Primates; family Indriidae; genus Propithecus; species Propithecus coquereli. The sequence continues at coordinate 1,641,717 of NW_012144967.1, forward strand.
GGGAGGGACTCAAAAAGTGTTCATATTCTAGTAATCAATCAGATACCGTAGTTCTGCAGGAACATAGAAACTCTGTCTTAAAGGATCAGGACAAGTTTGCTAGACAGAGGAATAGCACATGCAACGGTACAGAGGCCTGGGAGGCCATTGCACTTGTGGGAGCTTCTCAAGTTCAGCTATGGTGGGAGAGGCAGGTGGCAGACGGGCACGAGCATGAGTGTTAATTCCTGTTCTGACACTTACCAGCTCTGTGATTTGGGTCAAATTATTTAATTCTCTATGTATCAATTTCCTTCTTAAACTTGGGATGTTGATGATGACGATAAAAAATAAAAGAGGTAAGCTATAGTCCTTATTGCCTGATGTTGTTCTAAGTGTTTTATATGTTTTAATTCATTTAATCTTCAAAATACTCCAATGAGATGAGTACTGCTTTTTCCCCCATTTCAGAGGCAAGGAAACTGGAACAAGTACCTCAACAAGTTATTGTGGTGATTCAATGAAAAGAAATGTGCATTGTGTATGTATGTGTGCACATATGCATGCAAAATATGCCATCAGGATTCCCTGTTCATTATTCTCAGATTCTGGAGTTAGGAAAAAAGAAACAAGACTTGCCTCATTACAAAGTCTTAGTGTATTTTTGTTGATTTTGGCAAAGCCGCCAAAAGCCGGGAACAAAGGAAGGGACCCTCCCAACCTGGTTTTAAAAAAAACAAAAGAGGAAAAAACCCCAACCAAGAAAACAATTTAAAAACCCTTCCCCAAAGGCAACCTTCCCCCGCCGACAGGAATTTGGGAAAAAATAACAGGGGAGTCCTGACAGCCTACCACTGTGAACTTTGCCCCCTGTTGAGAAACGCTTGTCCGCTGATGTCCCTTCTGATAGCCTCCATGGGGACACTCTGCATCTTGTGTTGTTTAGCTGGACACTTTGGAGCTGAATCCTTCCCTCGGTTTAGCACCAAAAGACCAAACAAATGCTCAACATTCCATGAAACCTAAGTGGCCACAGGAGAAAGGCAGAGCTTTCTAAAACAATGTAGGAGGGCAGCTCTCCATGAACAATGGCCAGTGGGATGATGAGAAAGCATCAATAGGGGAAAAATAGAGGGCTCGGCAGAGGTGATCTGGCTCCAAACCTATGTAACTGGGAGTATGATGCGCTGGACATAGAGGATGTGACCAAATCAAAGAGGGTGTTATAGTCTGTAGGGTCTGAAGGTCTTCCCATAACCAGTGGGAACATTTTGAAAGATCGAACCAGTGAAATGACAAGTTGTAAAATTTACAGAAATCACTCTGGAATAGTAGAGTAGATAAATGGGAAGGGGCAATAGAAGAGGGAGGAAGATGAGTTAAGAAGCCATTGCTGTTTTGCAGTGAAAAGGGATGAGGTTCTAAACTCAGAAACAAACAGTGGATTGGTAGAGAAGAGGAAACATTTGCGAGATATTTAGGGAGCAAAACTGTAGGGCAGGAATGACCTGAAGTCAATGGAAAATTCTTGGTAGCCCTAATCTTTTTTTGCGCTTCTCCAGAAGAAGATCTTGAGATAAGGGTTTGGATGTAAATTGTAAAGAGGGCTCAGGAAGCACAAGGTATTTCCTTGGGACAGAACCTCTACATCCTCCCCTAACTGCAGGTAAGACAGGGAAGGGAAGGAAGTCAGTGCAGGATGCCTTAATAAGCAAATTGTCACCGCGGGTAGCAGGGGTTCATCTACTGTAGCCTCTGGGAGACTGTGTAGAACATGCCTCAGAGCTGCCCCACCCAAGGGGTGAGAGAGCTGGGCTGTTTTTTTCTCCAGCTCCCATCCAGAATTGTTGGGAGATGCTCACAGGGATGGATATTAACTTCCTGGCATTTCTATTCCTTCCTGGAGCTAGACATATTCCCACCCCCAATCCCCCGTTCCCCCCGCCAAAACAAGTTCTGTTAGTAAGAAGGAGATTGAGAGCAATCAGGAAACAAGCTCCTGTGGCCAGGAAGAGCCCTAAGGAGAGAATCAAAGGTGCTTATAGTAAGAATCCCTGTGCAGATACCAGATGGTGAGAGCTGAGGGGATATGGGTGGATACCAATAATATATGCTATTGCTCTTTTGGTCTTTTCTTCTAAGAGAAGACCATGGGGGTAAAATTCTGATAGTAAGCTTAGATATATAAGGTCACCTGGGATGGCAGATGAGTGTAGCCTCTACGTGGGGCTTAACCATGATTGGTTGGGTGTCCTGCAGGAGCACTCTGCCCAGCCTGGCACCTGTCCTGCCTGGACATGCACTGGACCTACAACCCCAGCCTCATGGGTCTGCCCAGGCCTACTGCCCTAAAGAAACATGAGGGCTCTGTCAGCAAAGGGACTTTACTGCCATTGGCAGGACTTTTGTGGAATGATCAAAATGAGCTGTGTCTTATAGAAAATTGCTAAACAATGATATATGCAAGCCGATGGACTTAGATTAACCCATCAATAAATAGGAGGTGGGGGGCATGATCTTGTTGCCTATAATAAATGCTAATGAGGTGACCCCGCTAATGGCCTAATGGGACTCCTTTCTCCATTCTGTCATTACACTCATCAGTTATGCAGCATTGATTACCGTCCGCCTTGTGCATCTCCAGGCTGAGAAATGGGTGACTTAATAGTCACCCTGCAAAGCAGTGATTAGTTTAGGAAAACTGGAAACTGGAGAAGAGAGTTGGTTACATTATAATCTGCTTTAATGCATCAAAAGATAGATTTTTTTTTTTCTTTTTTGGTGACAGGTTAGGCCTTTAAAGCCAACATGTTTTATTCAGGCTGAGTTGTAAAAATGGCAAAATGTCTTAATGTTTTTGACACGTATACAGAAATATGCTTATGACTTCTTCAAAGGGTGAGCCACAAATTAGGTCATGACTGAAGTCTGCGAGAGTCACATTTCATCCTCTACCTTCATTGATTCTAAATGGTAAGAAGCTGTACGAATCAATCCCTTGTTCTCTTCTGCCCTGGCTTGAGACTCGTCATTTCTTACCTGGACATCTCAACAGCCCCCTTCTTTATCCAGCTCGTCCTCCCTTTAACCCCATCCTATTCTGCCTCCATACTAGAAACCCCTCCCAGATGATCTTCCTCAAACCCAATGTGGTCTCATGATTCCATCATTTCAAACTCTTTCAGCACTTCTCATTGCCTAACCTGGTGACCTACAGATAGAATATGACCAGTAGACATCTGTGATTTTGCAAGATCAGTATTAATTGGTAATATTAATTCTGGAAATCTTTTTACTGAGACAGGAACAGTACATTGGTTACAGATTTTAGCACTTTTTCCTATTTGCTACACACGTGTTCATGACATGCCTTACCCTTATTGGCACTGAAGGTTGCAACCCCTGCTTACCTAAAAGGGCTCCTTTTTTCTGCCTTCTGCCTACTTTTCCTGCATCATCTTTGCCATTCCCACCTGTTTATGAAACCACAGAAAGTGTTGGAATATGCTCTGCTTTCTCATGTCTCCAAGCCTTTACCAATGCTGTTCTTGCTGCCTGAAGTGCTTTTTCGCCTATGCTTTCAGACTCTCAAATGTCATCTGCTTGAAATGTTTCTCTGCCCTCCCCGGACTGAATTGGCTACTCTTGCCTTTCAGTCCTCAGTGTATTATACATTCATTCATTCATTCATTCGTCCATCCATCTGTCCATTCTATAATGTATTAGGCACCTATGAAGTACCAGGTACTGAGGGAGTTATTATGAATATAAAGATAGCCGAGACATAAACTTTGTCCAAAAGGCTATAAGGATAAGGTATACTCCAGCAGTTTGGCTTGGCTAGAAGAAAAGTCATGAACAGACTGGGGAGGAGATAAAATTGGAAAAGACAGCAGGGACGAAATCACAGAGGGCCTTGTCAGTTATGCCAAGCATGGAGTTTACCATGCACTTTGCATGAAGGATTTTCATATGAGAGTGAAATGGTCAGACTTGTGTTTTCTAGATATTTCTCTTCTGGAAACAGAGAGGTTGGATTAGAGTCTGGTAGACAAGTTAGGCTTCTGTTGCCATGATCCTGGGATGGATGCCAAGGAGCTGAACCAGGGCAGCTGCAGTAGGGAAGGACAGGAAAGCGTGGGCTGCGGGGCTCTGGGGAAGGAGGAATTACTGTCCACTAAATAAACAACTGACTGGCTGTCAGAGGTAAAGGGAAAGGACGAATACCAGTTTTCTGGGCTGGTGACTGGTGGTGGGGCAACCACTGAAATGAGAAATACAGGATGGAAGGTGGAGGTTTCAGGCAGAGACTGGAAGTTTAGTTTCAGAGTTGTCGATTTGTGGAGTTGTTGATGTGATATGCCCATGGACAGGCAAGTGCATTAGAGGGCTGGGGCCCAGGGACGGGGCATGCCCTGGGATGTGGGGCCATCACCCACTGGCAGTAGCTGAAGCCACGGTGGGTGAGCATGGGAGAAAGTAAGCAGGTCGGCCTTAGGACAGACTTTGGAGGACAGCAACGAAGGCAGAGAGTAAAAGGAAAACCAGAGACAGCATGACACCACAGAACCCAAGTCCCATATGAAAATAGATCTCTGTCAGTGACTCCAACATGACGATAATTTTTGGTGGCTGCATGCCACTGTTGAGCTTATTTTCTGACTGTCTTATAAGTTATTGTGCACAGGCTGCTGTCAAGCCACCTTTCTTCCTTCTGTGGTTATTTTCTTGGAGCAGGGGTTTTTACGTGAAGGATTTAGCCCTGCTAAATTTCATCCGAAGATGCCAGTGCCATTGTTTTAGCATGTTCATGCCTATGGGCATCTGTGAACAGTTATCATCCACTCTCCCCAATTCCTTTTAGCTTCAATCATCACACATATGAAGAGCACATGTCATAAGCAAAATAAAAATAAAATTAATAAAATAAGAAGGGGTGAAAATAACAGTAGTGGCCCATTTTGAGATGGCACAGACTCGGTCATTCCTGTCTGGCGATGGCTGCTCATCTGGTTATCAATCCGCCCATCCACCCCGTCTCCAGCCCATGTCTTCTCCAACGCAAGCTCCAGGAGGGTGGAGGTGCTTGCTTCATGACCTCCATATTTTCAGTGTCTAGCCCAGTCCCCAGCACACAGTAGGTACTTTCAATCTTTGTAGAATGAATGAGTGAATAAAAGGCCATACCTCCTCTTCTCCTGTCCCCCAGACAAACCTCACTCATTTCTAGTGCAACAGGCTTATTATCCTGTCAAAAAGAAATGAAGTTTATCCACAAACAATTGTCCTATCAAATAACAAGAAAATGGCAAGGTTGGGCTCAGAGAACTCTAAAGACCTCTTGAGTTCTGCAGTTGGGGAGATAACTTGAAATCAAAGAATTGTTCGTGAATTCACACATTTCACCCATGATGAGACAAGGTCTACCTTGCAATCAGATGTCTAGGATTGATAATTGCATTAGGGTTCTCCAGAGAAACAGAACCAATAGGATGTGTGTGTGTGTGTGTGTGTGTGTGTATACACATACGTTATATATACATTATATGTATACACACATTATATAGTATATAGACACATTATATGTACATATTGCTTATGCAATTATGGAGTGCAAAATTTGCAGGACAGGCCAGCAGGCTGGAAACCAAGGGAAGAGCTGATGCTGCAGTTCAAATGTGAAGGCCATCTGCTGGCACAATTCCTCCTTGCTTGGGCATGGTCAACCCTTGTTCTATTCAGGCCTTCTGATGATTGGATAACGCCCATCCACATTATGGAGGGCAATCTGCTTTCCTCAAAGTCCACCAATTTAAATGTTAATCTCATCAAATAAACACCCTCACATAAAGAATAACGTTTGACCAAATATCTGGGAACCATAGCCCAGCCAAATCAACACATAAAATTAATCATCATGATAAAAAGTATTATGGAATTTGAAGTCATAGATAATGACATTTTATACATGTTGTCACCCTCCGCAGCTCCTGTAGCTCAATAATTGTTGCCATAGACCCTAAATCTCACAGTGGATCTCATGTTCCAGTTCAGCATGGATGGCTGTTATAAGCAAAGTGATCTTCCTGGGCAGCCTAACCTGGGTGGTGCTCAGCATGGCAGGAGACACTTGTGAATAACTCTCTCGGTTTCAGGTCAGTGTCCAAGGATATAAGAGGCATTACTAGTCATCACTAACAGCTCCTGATTAGGAGCTTAACACATAGCTGCCTACAATAAAGTTTTTCTTATGTCAAGGGACCAATGTTAAGTCACTGCCCATCCTACACTAAGCAGGGCTGCTCTTTGAGGGCCACTATTTTACTTAATCCATGTGAGATAGGTAATACAGGTGCTATTCTTGGCCCCATTTTATAGATGAGGAAATGGAGTCTCAGAAAGGTTGAGGATTTGCCTAGTGCACCTTGTTCTGATTATCTACCACAGCAAAACTTATGCCCCAAACTCAGCTGTGTAAAACAGCAACCATTCTGTTGTGCTCAGGAGTCTGGGGGTCAGGAATTCAGACAGAGCCCAGTGGGGTGGCTGGTCTCTGCTCCATAGTGACAGCAAGTTTGGATCCAACGACTGGAGGTGGTGAGACAACTCGTCTCGTGGCTTGGTTCTGGCTGCCCGCTCGATTCCTTGGTTATTCTTCATGTCACATTTGCTGGGGTTGGAATGTCCAAGTTCACTTTTCTCACTCACATGTACTTGGGCTGGCCTGACCTCTCCCTCCCTACAGCTTGTACTCCCTAACGGTATGGTGGTCTCAAGGAAATCAGACTTCTTGCATGACAGCTGGTTCCCCCAGGGTGGAAGTTGCAAAAGTCGGCAAGATTTCTTATGACCTGGCCCCAGAAGTTTCAGATTGTCACCCCTGCCATATCCTGTTAACCAAGCAAATCACTCAAGCCAGCCCACATCTGATGAGAGGGAAACTGAACTCAATCTCTTAAATGGAGGAGTAGTAAAGAATTTCAATTGTCTTTAATCTACCATACTCATAATCAGTAAGAGGCAGAACTGGGACTGGCAGCCCAGATTTGCTTGACTTCAAAATCTTTGCTTTTTGCCTAAATTGCTTTGTCTCTGCCAACATCCTGTGAGTGATGGCCACAGGGTTCCTAATTATGAGCAGGTCCCCGGGTCAGCATGTAAATAGATAGTCAGCTGCAAGAGTGTTGTGAGATGACACCCCACGACGTGTCAGGCCGAGGCAATGAGAAGGGCCAGTGCCAACGTCCTGCTGGGTAAAAGGGACACCAATGTCATTGTTCATGCTGCAGGGGGCTCGGGCTGGAGAGGAGAGCAGTATTTCAGAACTGAAGGGAAAATGCTAATGACTGATGCTAATGAGAAAGCAGAAACAAGGGGAGAATGAGCAAGTTCTGTAAGGAAAAGGAGCCAAGGAATAAAGTACATGCGAGAAGGAGTGGAGAGGCCAAGTCTTCTGCTGCAATCTCCCCCCCGGGAAGGATGGAGACACTCTAGAAGCCAGCCCTTCCAACACAGGAAAGCAAAGACCTAGTTCTCCGGAGCCGTGCCTTCACTAGCCACACAGGTAGACGGTGGTGACTGTGGTCTCAGAGGAATTAAGGAACCCCACAGGAAGGACAGTGTAGAAGAAGGCAAGAGAGCTCCTCTTGAACTCATTTATTCTGGTCTCACCTGCCTTTCATCCTTGTCTTTGGGGACGGTTTATTGGAACTCATGGGAGAATTGAGTATTATTTTTTAAAAAACTGACTAAAGCATTCAGTTCATAGCCCTTCTCTGAGCAACTCTTTATAGCGTGTTGGGGATTCCTGTCCGGATTCCAGAAGGGAGATTCTTTTCTAATTTCCGACAGCATTATTTTCATCCAATTGAAAACTCTGCTTTTAAAATATGGCATTGACTTTCCACACATAATTTCTCTTCTCACACTTTTGCAACCTAGAGAGGAGAGGAGGGATGTGATACAGTGTGTGCTGCGCCTTGCCGGCTGCCTCCCGTCAGCTGATTCTTTTCTTTCTTACTAATAGAGCTCTGCCTTTGTTTGGACTAAATGTGCCCCTGGTCCAGGCCTGAATCTCGATTAGTGTCAGCCAGTCATGAAAAAGCCATACCCTTGGCCAGCGATCGGTGCACAGGTGAGCTTGTGATCTCCCAATCATTGCTAACGAGATGTCATGGGAAATCAGTTGGGGTTTTCTGGATAAAATTCTTCCCCCTAAAGAAAGAAAACAGCACAAAAAGAAGGTGCTTTTTGCTCTTATCCTGTCTGTTTTGAGTGATATTTTGTGAAGATCTAATGCCTTGAGTTCCTGCAGCCATCTTGTGACTAAGAGGAGAAAGGCACCAAAAAAAAAAAAAAAAAATTATCAGTGGTGCTGACTCAGTGCTCTGACATTGTTGAGTCACAGAATCAGCCCTGCTGGCAGCTGTTCACCAGCTCTGACTTGGGCATCCAGGTGAACTCCATCATCCAATCGGCCACAAACATACCTTCTCCTATGAGTTCTGAACCCCAGCCCTGGAGAGATTTGCCTTTCTTGGGTGCCCTTAGAGTTCTCATTTCATATTCACAGCTACTCTTGTATTATAGCTTAATCATTCTTTATATTAAACTTTTCCTCATCCTGTGCTGGAGCAGTGGATTCTCTCCCCATCTTCCCATCACTCTTCACCTTATCAGGTTTCTGTCTCCGGATTGAACCCAGATTGATGCATTGAGTTTCAGAGTTAAGTGATACTTACGGTAAGACTTTAATGATAAAGGTTGGTAGCAAAATTATCTGTGTGATTGGGAAAAGCCTGTCACGTGTAAGTAAAAGCTGCGTTGACTGAGCTGGCAGTGGGAGGGGAGGGAAGGGCTGAGGGGCACAGCGGGTGGTGGCTGCTGATTTCTCCAAGAGCAAAAGAAGGCACTGACAAGGGTGGGCCACACGGAGGGTCATTTCTCTAAGTGCAGCTTCCTGGCCACCTGCCTTGGAACCACCAATGCAGCTGGATAAAACGCTAAAAAGGCTCCAAACCTTCTAAATCAGCATTGCTGGGGGTGTGCCCTGGGAATCCTCCTTTATTAACCCTCCTAGGGGCATCCGTAAGCACATGAAAAGCATGGAACTCCTTGCTTCAGGGAATGTCTCCCCCCGAAGTCCCTTTCAAAGGGTCAGGTAGGACCTGGAGAAGTTTCTCAAATGCCAGCTCTAGGTCCCATGAGGTCCTTTGTCCTGGGAATGTGATTTTACAAGTGGGGAGGGGGCTTTCTGTGCTAGAGATTGAAGACCCTGTCGTGAACACTTGATTCAGGGACCAAGTGAGGAAAGACTTATTTCAGAACAAAAAAGGAGGAGGAAAGGATCATTTCTGGCTGGGGCTGCAGGACTTCCTTGGATCAGGCTAAAGTGAAGCATCCTTGCATGATATTTAAGGATGAAATAGGCTAACGTCAGCAGAGTTATCAGGCTGAAGCAGGTTGGCAGATTGGTGGAGGCGGTTGGCACAGGTGTAGGGAAATGTCAACCCATCAGAACAGGTAGAGGCTATGGAACAGCATGAGGAGAGCCTAAGGGGAAGGATGGTGACACCTAGCTGTGATGGAGCACTGTCCAGCACTGTCCTGACACACTGTGCCAGGCGCTCTCTTAGGCACTTGTATTCGATGCTGCTGGTGGTGCCCGGCCGCATCCCTCTGGGGTCCCCATGCCCAACAGGGCTGCTCCCTGAGAACACCAGAGCCCGGCTCAGGGCACTTCCATCTGCCTCCTGCAGCAGGTCTAGACTTGCCCGCAGGGCGAGCTGCACGCCAGAGGGCCAGAGGGTTAACAGCCCTGGGCGCACCCCACCATTAGCATTTCTAAATTCCTGACACATATTTATCTTAGGGATTCTGGGTGAGGAATCAGAATTCCTGGGAACTCCTAAAGTCATTAATTATTATGTACTGCAATTTTATTTACAGAGGGCAAGTAGTATAGTGTTTTAATAGGATTTTTGAAAAGTATTTTAGTTGTATTTACAAAGAATTGTAGCCTATAGCAAATATTCAGATGCTGGAAAACACCGGTGAGTATTATGGGGTAGTATTTGTGTAATGTAACAGTCAATGTGCTGGCAGGGTTAACAACATTGCACAGAATACCTGTCAAAGTGGCCAGTTTAAGAACTCATTTCATTGCTTCCTAAACTTGTTGTTTCTTGGAACACCAACAACACTCATAGGATTGAATAAACTTCGTAATGTTTGTATTTGCAAGAACGATATTAGTAGCAGATAGTAAAAGAAATGCACTGCAAGACTGATCAGATTGTGACATTTCTCTGCTGCACGCTCCTGTCCCGGTTCCTGCAAATGTGGCCTTGACTTTGCACTCTGCATGTCAGCCCTTCCTGCTCTTGCTCTCAGCTGACTCAGGGGGCTTGTTTGAAACAGTGATGGCTCTTTGTTGATTGTTAAAATTCATAATGCTTTCTTCTGTCTGTTTTCCTGAATTCTCATATTTTCCTCGGCATTTTACATTTAGGATATACAAACTTCCTGGGAAATTTCAGAAAGCAATTCCCACATGGAGACACCACCCTCAACCAACGAGGAACAGGAAGTTGGGACGAATCTTAGGCATATTATAGATTTCTTTTCTCTTAGAACTCTGCAGTGGGATTGAGTTCCAGTTGCGGACAGCAGTAACTGACTCCATAGCACACACTTTAGTCTCTACCTTCTGTTCCCTGTCTAATTTCAACGCTCCCTATATGACTATTTCTTTGGGGGGGCTGGGGGGAAGTGTTGGGAGCTGTTAAGGGCTGAATTGTGTCACCCCAAATTCATATGTTGAAATCCTAACCCCAGTACTGCAAAATGTGACGGTGTTTAGAGACAGGGTCTTTGCAGAGGTAATTAAGTTAAAACGAGGTCATTTGAGTGAGCCCCAATCCACTATAACTGGTATACTTGTAAGAAGAGGAAATTTGGACATAAAAACATACAAAGGGACAACCACATGAAGACACAGAGAGAGGTGGCCATCCTCAAGCTAAGGAGAGAGGCATCAAAAGAAACCAACTCTGTGGACACCTTGATCTTGGACTTCTAGCCTCCAGAACTGCAAGACAGCAGATTTCTGTGTATGAGGCCCCCTGTCTGTGGTACTTTGCTATTGCGCCCCTAGCCAACCAGTGCAGATTTATCTCCAAATAAACTACTTGCACCTGAATCTTTGCCTCACGGTTCGCTAAGGTAAGAACCAAACCAAGAAGACAGGTTTCTATGAATCCTAACAACAAAGTTGAAGGGTTGGCCTTATTATCTTTGTTAACAGATTAGGAAAGTGAAGCCCAGAAAGACAAAGATAAGAGAGACTTTGAAATCGGTTTTGTCTGAGTCCACTGAGTCCGAGACCCATGATCTTTCCGTGCACTGTGCCCCCTGCCACCCCATAATGCCTGCAGATGATCTCTGGGCTGTCCCGTTCAACAGCACTTTGCATTCTGTTTGGATTTGCAAGTGTGGTGGCCAGGGCAGGACTTCAGCCTGGGGGTAGCTCTTCTGTTGACTTAAGTGGAACAAGAAGGGCTTGGTCTTGCCTCCCAGAGAACACATCGGGAGTGGCAAGGCCCTGGCTTGTCTATGGAGTGCTGTTTATGTGACATCACTTTAAGGTGGGAGGGCAGATGAGTGGAAAACACGTTAAATGTCACCATTTATGCTTGGACTCATGGGCAAGATCAGAGTCCTTCAAAAGTGGGAAAATATGAATTTGGAAAGCAGCAAAATATTGGGAGAATAATGCTTGAAGAGTAGGGGCTTGATCTCCTCCAACTGGAAAGAATCACAGATATGTTCATATCCTGAGGGGAGAGCCGACGCAAGAAGGTGAGCTCTGGAGAATTTCAAGAGGAAAGAGGAACAGAGGTCATGAGATGCTGGGGGCTGCGAGAGTGTCTGAGACCAAGGCGAGTGTCTCTAGGAGGAAAGGGAAGCTGGGAACACAGGCTGTTTGGGGGAGGAGGCTCGGAAGCCTGGCGTTGCAATGTTTCTGGGGCAGGAAGATTTATCCTGGGTAAGTGGCTTACGGTACTTGGAGACAGATGTGGCCCTCCTTCAGCGATGCGGCCGGATCATCTGTTTTGCTTTCTCCATAAATATGTCTCCCAGAATGTTGACAGGGAGAGATTTGGAAATAAAACAACAACAAAAAAACATTTTCTAAGGGCATGAAAGGCTTAATTTATCACCAGCTTTACACACAAATGAAAATGATTTGCTTTTTTAAAAGACTGCTGAACAAATGCTTCCAAAATGCCATAGATTATTGCCATTATTGTACCCACTTTTTAAAAATTTACCAACGGATAGACAGGTGTTCTGAGAATGTTTTTATACATTTCTGTCTGTGAAAGTGGGATCAATGATGGAATTGCCTGGGAGGAGTTTCATGTACAGTAAGGTTGGACTTTTCAACTTGCTGAGCTGCTGCTCTTTGGTGCTGTGCCTGACCTGAGATTCTAAGCGTGTTCTAAGAAGTGACCATGACATCCTCACTGTCCTATTGGCCACAGGGATGCTGCTGCTGTTTCTGTCCATTTCATGAGGCCCACACTCGATCAGGAACCAGAGAAGAAACACCTGTCAGACCTGGGTGTCAAGAAAAACAGTCATACTCTTGGAGGGCAGGATGATTTTTGTCTTGTGGATTCTCTGACTCTGGGAAATGATCGCCTTTCCCTCTTGTCCCTGGAATCTTAGAATCATGTTTGTGGCTGGTGTTTAATAGATGTGTAGCACCTGTGTAGTAAATTCTTCGTGCTACACGTGATTTTATTTTATTCCTCTTTCCTCATCTCCTGGTAGCTCTGATCTACTTTTTTATTTTCATTTCATGGCATGGGATTTTGTATGCTTCATCGAATTCTTTTAGATTTGGATGCTGCAGTGGACGCTGTCATGCATTGCCTGAATCTCCCTTCAAGACCAAGGCACTCATCACTGCAGCAGCCAGGGGTGCTGCCTGAGGACCCCTCACAGCGGGGGCCTCTGCAGGAGCTGTCTTGTCCTCGTCTGAAGGAAGCTGTCTCACCCAAGGCAGGCCACAGCGCCTCCCTGGGAGCAGTTTGCATTCAAAGACTGGCAGATGAAGGGGTGCAAAGGCCTGGCAACTTTCCCTCAGTTGAGGACAACTCGGTTTCAGAGTCCCTCCAGCCTCACAGCTCCCTGAGAGCCTCTGAGGACTTCGGTGCGATGGCCCCCTCTTCCCTCTGCCCCAAAGCCCCTGTACCTGCCTCTGCATCTCAAAGTCCGTCTCCTGGGAATCTGACCTATAGCAGTTGGTGCCAGCAGTGGGCTAAGGAAGCAGATTCTAGAATGAGGCTTTGGAGCTGGAGCCTCACTATACAGCTGGCAGTTACCCCATCCCTGGAAGTAGGTGGGGGGTCCTGAGTGCCTCAGGCATGGGCTAGGGGCACTAGCAGAGCTCTCGCAGGTGGAGGGCTGGCCAGGGCTGCTGCAGGAAGGGAATGCACGGTGGGCACAAAGTCTAAGGCACTTAAAAGTTTGGACAGACTTTCAACGTTAGTAGTCACGAGGACAAAGGGGCGAGATGGCTATTGATGGGACTATCCATGCACTGGAGCAAGACGGTGAAAGGCTGAGGGTGATTAATCACCAATTTAAGGCTAAGTGTGGAAAGCAGAAGGCCTCCTCGGCAGCCTTTAAAGAGATTTAGTTGCTCCAGCCAGAGGGAAGAAAAAGCCCAGAGTTAGACCTGGAACTTGTTTATGAGAGGAGGGGAGCCACTGAGAAAACAGGTCTTTATGCAAAAGTCAGGGTCCCGAATAGGTTAGGGGTGGAAACCTGAGTCCTGGGATGGGGACATCTGGATCTCGAAAATCCTAAATTTCCAGATTCCCCTGAACCCTTGGGACTTGCAGAACAGGCCCCCTCTTCCCTGTTTAAGTCTTACTTAAAGGTGGTGCAGAGGCCTCTGTCTTGCAGTGTAAAATGCCCCCTCCACCCTCCACCTCCTTTCCTGGCCTCCAGACCAATGAGTAGGGTTCAGTCACAGCTTAAGCTGGCTGGCTAAGGGCTGGGCCTGCTGAGGGAGGAAAGGGACTATACCATGAAGGAGCTGCAGGGTCCAGTCAACTTGAACCAGCAGGACTCAGGAGACCTTATGTGGGAATATGGATCCTCAGGTGCCGGGTGGAGGTAGAACATAAAATTGGTTAAGGAATGATTATTGACAGGGAAGCACTTGCCCATGATATAGGATTAGCATTCTGGGTGGGAACCTAGGGGACAGTGTTAATACATAGCTAGCACGTATTTTTTGGAAACCTGGAGAAAGCAAAGGCATATCCTAAGTGAAGTAGAAATGCTAGAACTGCCATGACAGTGAAGAAAGGAGGAATCAGAAGGCTCAGAGAAGCGGGAATCCTAGAGTGGATATACTTAGTATATAACATGTGCGCCACAGGGCCCACCACCCTACAGTGTTCCAAAAAACAACTTGGGGGACATTCCACCTACAAAGCACTGAGGAGTGCCCTGGTGAGAGGGCAGAAGCATTTTTGGTAAGCTCCATCATAGCTGTCTTCTGTAGGCCAAGGCTGATAGATACTGTTCCAGAAAAGGGCTTCCTGGTAGCACTGGGCCAGGCGGTGGTGCTTAACCATCAGAACAAGATGCACCCAACTCTTCTAGTGACCAGCAAGGGCAGAGTGGAGTCAGGATAGCTGAACATGCAGAGGGCTGAGGAGGTGGTTAATGGAACATGGTGTTCCTTAAGGCAAGATAGAGGAAAAACCTGAAAGAGCCCTGCTTAGTCTCTATGATAGAAGGAAATAATGTATGATTACCAGAAGGCTGATAGCAGCTTCCCTAATAAAAACTCGGGATGCCTTCCTTTCCCATTTTCTGTTCCTAGATGTGAGCCAGTTACCTGACTGGAGCCTCAGTGACTGCAGGAAGGGCTGAGTCTCTAGAACAATGGATTTTGTAACAGTGCAGCAGGTGTAGGGGGTGATGCTTCCCACAGAGCTCCCCAAAGGGCTCTACAGCTACTAACTAGGAACTAGACACCAAACAAAGGGAAATACCAGACATTTCAATGGCTGTTGGACACAGGGTCTAATTGATATTGATACTGAGAACTCGAAGTGTCATTATGACCCTATGTGAGAGTGTAGGCCAGGTAATAAATGCACTCTGCCAGATCTGTCTCAAAATGGGTCCACTAGATCCCTGGGACAACCAGATGGTTATTTCCCCAGTCCCTGAATATATCACTGGAATGGACATAATTGATAATGGGAGAAACCTTCATACTGGTCCCTTGATCTGTGGAGTAAGAGCCATCACATGGGAGATGAGTGGACCTTTGAAACCCCAACCCCTTGCCAACACAGTAAGTCGAAAACAACAATCACATTTTAGGGGGAATGGCAGAAATTTAGGTCTATGCAAGGGTGGTCATTTCCTACCATATATCCATGTAATTCACCTCTCTGACCCTTATAATCCTGTAGATTGCCACAAACTCAAACAATAGCCCCCATTGCCCCTGCTGTGCCAGATACAGTATCTTTGCTAAAGCAGATTAACACAGCCTCAAGTACATGGTGTGAGGCCTTTGATGTGATGAATGGATTTTTTTCCATTCCTATGAGAAAGGAGGATCCGAAGCAGCCCAGGACAACAGTCTTGCCTTAGAGCTATGTTAACTTTCCCATCTTCTGTCATGATGTGTTCTGAATGCACCCGAACCACACAACATCATGTTGGTCCACAATACCAATGGCATGGTGCTAATTGGTTGGGATAAGAAAGAATGTGCAGGGAAGGCCTGGTAAGACACATGAACTCCAGAGGGTCAGAGCAAACCTATACAAATTCAGGAGCTTGCCAAATCAGTAAGGTTTTTAGGGGTCCAGTGGGCATAGGGATAATGTGACAGCCCCTCCAAAGTAAAGGACAAATTACTGCATCTTGTACTTCCTGCCACCAAGAAAGGGGCACAATCCTTGCTAGGCCTCTTTGGGTCCCGGATGCAGCATGTCCCACACTTGGAAATACTGCTCTAGCCCACTTACTGAGTGGCTTGGAAGGCTGTCAGCTCTGAGTGGAGCTTAGAACAGGAAAGGGCTGTAGCAGGTTGAGGCCATGGTTCAAGCCACTGCACAGCCCCTATGGTAACGGTGGTGGGAATAGATACATACAGAGTTTATGGAAGACCCAGAAGGACAATCATAATGCAGACACTTAGCGTTCTGGAGCAAGGCCATGGCATCTGCCTCAGAGAATTAGCGACCATTTGAAAAGAGTTCCTGACATGCTATTGGCCCTACAACAGATGGAGCAGCTACCATTGGGCATCCAAGTGGCCACGTGGCCAGTGCTCCCCACAATGAACTGGATTCGGTCTGACCCACAGAGTTATAAGTTGGAAGTGGTGAACCTGGGACTGTGCACATGCAAGCCCAGGTGGCGCAAGTAAGCTGCATGTGCAGCTGGCCCAGGCTCCCACTGCTGTCACCCACCACTGTCATAGCCCTGAATCTCCTTGAGCTCACACCCGTAGTTGCATGGGGTTCCCTGGGAATAGACATCAGATGAGGCAGAATGCTGACTCGGTTCTCAGATGGGTTAGTTTGTAGTGTAGGTGCCAGGTGAAAATGGACCACTGCTGTATTAGGCCCCACTCAGGGGTGACCTTGATCGACAGTGGTGAGGGAAGCCCATCCGGAGGGAAAGTCTTGTGTGGTGCACCTGGAGTTGCTCTCCAAACTGGAGGATTTTTTCATGAGTCTCATTGGTAAAAAGTAGATCACATAGGTACCCCTAATTACAAGGGAGGTTGTGCATGGCCCTGATACAAAGCCAGAGTTATGTTTAGCAAGGAAAAAGGGGGTGGCTATTAGGCAGGCAAACACCGGGGCCTGTTGCAGAGGCATTCGTGGGATGCTCTAGAAATGGATGAGAATTATTCTGCAGGGAAGGTTTTTCCTCCATTTCTGCTGCTTTCAAATTTCCTGATTCCTCTTCCAAAGTCAATAAAACATTATTCCCAATGTTGTAGTAGTGTGTTATTAACATCCTTTAATTTGAACATTGAATTATTGGGTTCTTATCATCTCTTAGTGACAGCAAGCCCATGAGATTGCAGCTGTGTGTGCCTGTGTAAGTGCTATATCAACTTCATAGTAGCTTTTGTCATGGCTGTTACTCGAAAGGCATCTATTGATGGTGCTGATGACTAACTCTAATATGTGTGGGGCAGGAGGGAAAGATTTTCATGGATGAGATTGTCTTGCCTCCTTACCTACAGTGTTCCCCAGCTCAATGTAATAATTTTTCTTCTTCACCTCTGGTTTTTCCTTGCCCAGAGCCACTATGGCTTCTCCGAGTAGATACAGTCCTCTCCTATCTCATGAGTGGCACCCTTCCCGGGTTCCTGCCATCTGTAGCCTGGTGTTCTGGCTGCTGCAGAGAGCCCTGGACTTGAAGTCAAAGGCATAGTTGGAGCCCAGGCTCCTCCTTCAGTAGCTCTGGTATGGGCTGGGTCATTTCACCTCTCTGAGTGCCAGATGGACCCTGCAAAGCAGGGTGCAGGGGAGGAGGTAGGCGATGCAGAATCTCTGTGATGCCTCAGACCATGAGCGTCCATGACTATCCATCCTTGTCTGATCCTCCTCCAGGGCATCCTAATCACCTGGGGTCACAGGTCTTGATTTCCTCAGGAGCATCTCCATGGTTTCACACAAGGTTGGTTTTTAGTAAGTGCTCTCTGGTTGCTTACTATAACCTTAGTTTCTCTTTATGTAGCTAAGAGGGGATGATGCATTAAATGGATAAAATGGGATATTTTCAGAATTGCTTTCTCAAATTCTTCCTGGCTGTGTTGCTATGGAACATGGCCCTGGAGCTGGCATTTCGCTCCCTATTCACAGTGCAACCTGGAGCAAGGGACTCGACTTCAAAGAACTCAGGGTGAGGAGGCAAATAGCCCCTTGGACCAAATGAGAGAATCCCTGCACAGAAGGAGTTAGGTGCTCCTCATCTTCATGCCTTTAGCGCAGTGCCTGAGGTCCCTTCCCGACACTTCTCACTCCACACGGATGAGCTCACTTAGAGCCCCTTGTGGACGGCACCACGGCTTCCTCATCCATGGTGGCCGAGCCCACCTAAGACAGCTCATAACCACAGGTGGCCCTCAAAAAGTCCAGCCTCTTCACCTTTCTTCCATTCCTTTCTCGAGCCCCATCTGTGGCTGGTTCTCTAAGATATCTGGGAATTCTGATGTCTCTATCATGCTCTTTTTATTTAATATTTTAGACTCACCAAGTCCCTTTGTTAATTTCAACTGATAAAACCCCAAACCAGGGGCCAACACATGACAGAGATATTTTTCTGGAGGCAAATGTCTGTGCTTGATTTAAACTCAGGCAGGGTTAGCACAGCACCAGCTGGATGAAACAATTTTAAAAAGCTTTAAAAGATACTATTTCCAAATGCCTAGACATTTAGTTTCATTGGATGCAGCCGGGGAGTGGAGTGAGTTTTCCGGGGCTTGGGTGCTTCTGACCTTGGCTCAGGCAAAGGCCGTGGTTAGAGTCACTTGTGGCCTTGTCTTCTCCAGTCTCTAATTCTCCATTCACCTTTTCTAAGACCTGTTTTCCTGCTCTTTAATCATTTTTATTGCTTTTACCTGGACCATCTCCAGGTCTTGACATCTCTCTTAAAATGTAGAGGCCACAAACTGGGTAAAGAACCCTAACAAGGAAGGGAACAATATGGAGTCCATTAGGAGGATTAATACCTGGCCCCTGCATATGCTGCTAATTCATCCCAGCTCTCAAAGTCACGTTCAGGAGGCTCCCTTGCTTTGAGACTGTGGTCCTCGATGACATGTGGTGCTTTCACTGCAACACTGCTCATGGGCCTTGCCATTCTGCAGCTCAGACCTCCTCGGTTGGTTTGACTCCTGCTCAGGCTGCTTTGTCTTGCATGCATCTGCTTTGGGTGAAGCTCTTTTAAAGTTTTGCCTGGAGTTTAGTCTCATTTGGCAATCTGAAAACTTCCCATTGCTTCATCAAGCTCAGCAGCAAAAGTGTTCAATGCACCTCCATGCCTGGTATGCTGGCCAGCGGAGCACACGGGGGCTTTGGGGTCTCTTATTCTGTCCAGAGTGTGCAATCATTGGGCTGATCAAGTCTTGCACCAGCAAGTAGAGGCACCCCACACATCCTGAAGTGTTGCTACTGGAATTATGTTCACTGGTCCAGGCAGCAAAACATAGCAGTCTCCATGACCTTGTTGGCTGGTAAGCAAGTGGCCACTGTGGATTTGTAAGAAACAAATGGTGCAGAGGCTGCACTTGGTACTTTCTTATTCTAACATTTAATGAAATCAGAAAGCATGGCTTTACACTACGACTCAGGGGAGGCCTGTGTGTGTCAAGAGGGGGAAACTGTGTGTGGGGGGGATTGCTTCATTTAATATTGTGTATACTTCTCTGCTAAGTAAACCCAAGGATGCTGCTCAAAGAATCCAGACACTACTTGAGGTGGGGATTTCCTGAGTAGATTGTCTCAGGGGCTCTGGAACAGTCATGTTGAGGATGAACCTTGCCGACTCGGGTCTGTTGGATGCAGAGATCAAGCGTGGGCTCCAGGCTAGAAGTCCTCGTCCTCACCAACCCCTCTGGCCTAGAGCTAGGTGTGGGCCTTACAGCCTTTTCATCTGCTGCTACAAACAGAATTTTGCATGCATATTTCTCAAGGTCATTGTGATGATCAAACAAGGCAGTGGATGTTATAGGCCTTTGTACATGCTAGAGGATTCTGCAGGAGGAGGCAAAGGTTATATATTTAATATGTATCACTTTAAATTAGATTTGGTGGCACATAGGAGAACAAAAACCCTACATCAAAAGGGCTTAAACACAATCCAAATGTTTCTCTCATATACAGGTGCAGCAGGTCCACAAAGTCAACAGCTTCCCAGGCTGCTTCCAGCTTTTCTACATGTGGTCTTGTCCTCGTGGCCGGAGATGGCTCCTATGGCTCCAGCCATCACATTCTGGTACCAGGCAGCAAGAAGACAGAAGGGGAAAAAAGAGGGCAGATGTCTTGCTTGAGAGGGGACTTTCTGGAAGTTTCACACAACACTTCTGTTTTCATCTTGTTGACTAGAACTTAGTCACCTGCCACAACTAGTGTGGAGGGAGACTGGAGAGTGGGGTGTTTTTTCTGAATAGCATTGCATCCAACCAGACATCGCAGTTGAGTAGCTGGGGGGAAGGGAAAGACAGACATTGTGGGGGAAGCTAGAAATGTCTCCTCCAGATTATATCCTGTTAATGAAAGTAAAACCTAATTTGTGCTGTGTGCCTGGGCTTAACAGGGCCATTCTACCTCCACGGAGTAAAGTTCTTGGTCCCACTCTGATTTGATTTTATCATCTTTGGTCTAATTCACCAACATTTCCCAAACTTCATTCATTCATATAACACGTCTGTAGTGTAGCCATATCCACAACCATGTTATGTTTCCCCTCCCTGATGCCAGTGTCTGCATAGCACCCGTGTGATTTACTCAATACAATTCCTTCCAGTTAATTCTCCCCGTAAGCTTCTGTTTATTTATACCGTGCCCATAATTAGAGAACTATTATTATTTGCCATAAAGAGAAGGTTAAAAAAAACACCCAAGTAAAATAAAAACAAGAAAATATTCTTAAATTCTGGTCGGATGTAGTTACTTGCTAAAAGCTCAGAGCCTGAGGCCCTGCGCCTATTTGCTGAAGAGGAAGATTAGAGCATGGTACAGGAGTGTGTGAGAAAGAGTGTCATCAAAATGGAACTTTCTTCTTGTCCTAATGAGCATGGTTGAAAATATCTCTCACTGTATAATTTAATTTCTTTTCAGTTTGAAGTCAAACTGATTTCATTTTATGTCACATCACCGTCTGCTGAAGTTATCTCACTTTCCACGGTGATATAGGCGCCACCCTTTGGGAGCCATTCTATTACATGATTTCTAAGTTTCTTTCTCTTGCACTAAGAGTTTTAAAGACATGATGGTTTACCTCCAGGGATGTGCCTGTGAGTGAATTGGGTCTAAATACTGCCGTGCAGCCTCAGGCATTTTCCAAAGGGCACCCAGGCTTGGGGTTGTCCCGAGGGCCAGAGGCCTGGGTAGTGCCTTGAGGTTGCCCTGATGCAGCATTCCATGTTGTAGGAGACTTGATCTTTTCTAGTAGCTAAAAATAGCTCTTGGTCTCCCTGTCAAATCCAGTAAGGAGTCCCAAAGCCCTTGGGTAAGGCTGTCCACTGTTGGGTTGAAACCTGAGCTAACAATGAACTCACCTGAGCTCAGACCAGGGACAGGAGGCAGCCAGGTGTGGACAGGCTCCTGCCAATGGGATGGCCTGTTTCCATCAGAGTTGCTGGCTAAAGAGAAGGAAGAGGTTCCAGTTCAAAGGTGAGGGGGCTCCTCCTAAAGGCCGAAGACCCCTCTGGCCTGCTGTTGCTGCAGCACTTCTCCCTGCAGCCCCTGCACGATGGCCTCCCACCTCAGCGACTCCCCCTGCATGGACTCTTACAGACTGGACACATCTGAGCAAGCGTGGGAGATGCCTCAAGGAACCTAGTTCTGTTTATCTCATGGCACATTGTAAAGAGCTTCAGGACCTGGATGCACATCCTATGAGGAGTCTATTTGGACATCATTTTCTTGATTTTCATCTGCTGTGATTTATTCTTCTAAATTAGGCAAGGTGGATAATGGCTTGATCTTTTCCAGTAGTTAAAAATAGCTCTTGGTCTCCCTGTCAAATCCAGTATGGAGTCCCCAAGCACTTGGGTAAGGCTTTCCACTGTCCGGGTTGAAACCTGAGCTAATAATAAACTCACTCAGACACAGATCCACAAATATTTCAAATGTGGGAATGGTGTAACTGGCTTAACTGGGCCAATGCTGGTTGGCAGGGCCTTAGAGGAAGAGTCTTCCTGGAGTTCCACCTCTGTGTGGGCGGGTTAGGTGGGCTGTAGGTGCGGGCCTTAGGGGAAGGTGGTGTCATATGTTGGGAGTGTGGGTTGGGGGCGCGCCTGGGGGAGCCATTGCGACACTGTGTCCATGGCAGGGAGGAGAGGCGGGACATGTGGGTAACAGGAGGATGGATGGGTGAGAGGTGGAGCTTCATAGCTGAGGACACTGGCACATGGTGCGTGGGACGAGACAGTCCCTTGTGGCGAGGCAGGTCTGGATTTGGGAGTGCGCATGTGGTGTACGCCGCACTGCAGACAGGGAGGAAGAGTGTAAGAGGGCAGCCGGTGGGTGGGGAGAAGAATGAGGCAGAGGCCAGGTGCAGCCCCTCCTGTCCTCATCCAGGAGGAATGTGTGCCCTGCTGTGACAGCAGGGAGGTGGGGCTATCACGGCACCTGCTGTGCGTAGCCCACCTGCCCCAGAGCCAGGGCCAACACCGTGGGGAAAGGCCAGTTACACAGGCTTCTTGCCTGCCACCCTTTTCTGGCTTCACCTACTTACTTGCTTCCTGGATCTCCAAGGAATACACACATGGCCTCAACCACAGGCTCTGACGTGCTTTGTTGTGGGACACCTGACAATTGAACACAATTGAGGTAAAACATTTGCTTACCTCCGAAAGGACCCTATTTATCATTCATTCATTCAGTCAAATGTTTGCAGAGCATGAAGTCTGTCAGCACTAGGGATAAAACAAGAGAGAAAGTCATCATCTTTTCCCTCAAAAGCTCCCATGTTAACAGGAGGGATTGACTCTGAAACCTATGGCTAAAGCCGAGTGAATAAGAAGAACAGAACTAATAAAAGTCCAAGGGTGTTCCCGGGCTGTTCAGGGAGGCAGGTCAGCTCTACCTGGGGGGACCTGGCAGGAGGTTCTGCGGGAGTGGGCGTGGGCGCTCCTCTGGGAGAAGACAGGGGAGGCCGAGAGAAAGTCAAGGGCATGCCGCTGGGCTGGGCAGCAGGTGCGCGCAGCCTTGAAGGAGAGTGGAGTCACTCCGTGTGGCAGGAGATGATGCTGTGTGACTGCCCGGGGCCAGCTTCTGGTGGTGTCCAGTGCCATGAAGGGAAGTTGGCATTACCCAGCAGGCCAGCCATTCCCAGTGTAGTCTGCACCAGCACCTAGGGATGTACAAGTGATATTAATGGAAATAAAAGGCTCCTGTGGTCAGATGCACTTGAAAAAAAGCAGGGGTCAATGAATTCAGGCAGGCTCTTCTCCTGGAGAACACAGCGCTGTGAGTGGCGGATGCGGGCTCTGGGTCTCTGGGGGCTGCTTCACGCAGTGGCTGAGAGCTCATTGTCTGGGGAATGCCTGGTGTTGGGACACTTTGTGGGAAATGTAGCCAAGGGCCGTGGAGAGCTATGAAGGGGTCTCAGCAGCAGAGTGGACCAATCAGTCTCTAGAAGGATCAATTCAGTGAAGGATACACAAGAGGAGGCTGAAACAGGTTCCCCCACAGCCTGACCCATGTTCCTGTCTCCAGTCAACACTTCCCATGGCTTCCTCCAGGAGGAAACTTCTGTCCTGCATGTGAACTCCTGGGAGAATTTATTTAAATGACTTTCATGGATAATTATGTTACATCCCCTACTAAAGAATAGAATAATAGAGGGCAGATCTTTGGCCAGAAGACACATTATCAACTCAGTCTACCAGGGTACTCTTTACATAGGAGGCTTCATTCATTTTTTAAAAATAAATAGTGCCCAATGCAATGCAAGGTAAAGCTACTTGTGTGATAAGAGCTCAGGAAGAACACACAGCCAAGAGTAGATGACTTACTTACCAAGGATGGCTGTAGAAAACAGGTTACACTTGAACTGGACTTGGAGAAAACATAGGTTTTAGATGGAAAGAAGGGAGAGAGGCAAACATCCTGAGCAACACTGGGGGGTGGAATGATCCCCATATGCTCATGGAACCAGCTTAGCCAGAGCAATGGCAATGTGATGAGGATTGGGGAAAACAGGGCTGTCTCAGCCGGCCGGGGCTAGATTATGAAGAGTCTTGAAGGTGGGACTGAGGAGCTGATTTCTTATCTCCAGTTGTACTCTTGCAGAATGACTAGTGACTCTCAGGTCGGTCCTCTGACGTGTTTTGCCTAGAAAAGTCAATATGGAAATCTGGCAAAAAGAGAGACCTGTCCACCAAAATCCATTATATTTTCTCTTGACACTAGGCACATGGCCTATTTCTGAGCCTCTCTCCAAAGTAGGCATCCTATGATAAATGTGTCTTCAGTGCAATGATCATAACAGAGTTTTGACAAAGCAGACAAGGACAATGCCCTAGGGCTTGGCAGAGGAAAAGGAAAGAATGTGGACCCCTGAATGACCATGAATTATGCCCACCTTGCACATAGGGCAGGAATCTGAAGATCAGGTCAGAAACTATAGCAAACAGAACCTTGGAAGCTACAGATCACTACATAATGTAAAAGACTGATTTGATTTTAGGAACTGATTTTTAAAATTGAGATATAATTCACGTGCCATAAAATTCACCATTATAAAGTATACAAGTAGGTGGTTTTTACTATTTTCACTACGTGGTGCAATCATCACCACTATCCAGTTCCAGAATATTTTTGTTACCCCAAAAAGAAGGCCTGTACCCATTAGCAGTCACTCTCTATTTGCTCCTCGCCGCCAGCCCCTGGCAACCACTAATCTATTTTCTCTATGGATTTGCCTATTCTGGACTCTTCGTATAAATGGAATCATGTAATACATGGCCTCTTGTGTTTGACTTCCTTCAAGTAGCAAAATGTTTTCAAAGTTTATCCATGTTGTAGCATATGTAGTATACTATTTCATTCCTTTTTATGGCTGAAAAATTCCATTATATGGATATACCACATTTTGTTTATTATTTTTCTGTTGATGAATATTGAGTTACTATGGCTGTTAGGAATAATGTTGTCATGAACATTCATGTGCAAGTTTTTGCGTTATGGTTTTACAAGGTGTAATATTTTTGTGTCATGTTTTCACAAGTTTTGTTTTCATTCTCTTGTGTATATCCCTAAAAGTGGAATTGCTGGGATATAAAGTAAATCTATGTTTAATGCATTGAGGAACTACCAGAGTGTTTTCCAAAGTGGCTGCATGATTTTACATTCCTGCAGAAATGAATGAGGATTCAGATTTCTCTGCATCTTCACCAACATAAGCTAGTGTCCATTTTTATTTTAAAAGTTATTATAGGTACCCCAGTAGATGTGAAGTGATATCTCCTAGTGGTTTTGATTTGCATTATCCTAACGTAATGATATTGAGCATAATCATGTGCTTATTGGTAATTTGCATATCTCCTTTGGAGAAATATCAGTTCAAATCCTTAGTCTATTTTTAATTGGATAATTTGTCATCTTATTGATGAAGTATGAGTTTTTAAAAATATATATATTCTGGATACTAAATTTTTATCAGATATTTCCAAATATTTCTCCCATTCTGTGGGTTATCTTTTCATTTTCTTGATAATGTCTTTTAACTCAAAAAGTTTTAACTTTTGGTGATGTTCCATTTATCCATTGCCTAATTCAAGGTTACAGAGATTTACAGCTATATTTTCTTCTAAGATTTTTATAGTTTTAGCTACTACATTTAGAGCTTTGAACCATTTTGAGTTAGTTTTTCAACATGGTGTAGCATAGGGATCCAAGCTCATTCTTTGCGGTATAGATACCCAGTTTTCAAGCACAATTTGTTGAAAAGCATATTCATTCCTCATTGAATGGTCTTGACATC
>NW_012144967.1:1669178-1671962 GCF_000956105.1 Propithecus coquereli
GCCCTAATATTTATTATTTCTTTCCTTCTTCTTGCTTTGGGTTTTGTATGCTCTTTGATTTCTTGTTTTTTAAAGTAGCTGTTTAGGTTATTGAACAGGGTCATGTACTTTTAAAAATCCATTCTGCCAAGCTCTGCTTTTAATTGGTGAGTTTATTTTATATTCATATCTGATATGTAGGATTTACATCTGTGGTTTTACTATTAATATTTAAATTCCGTATATCCTATGCCTTTTTTATTTCCATTATTATCTTCTTTTTAGTTAAATAAATATTTTCTAGCATTTTATTTTAATTCTTTGGTGTTTTCTTTATTATATATTTTTGAGTTATTTTCTTAGTGATTGCCCTGTGGATTACAATTAATGTATTAACTTGCTACAATCTACTTTGTATCAATATCAACTTAATTATAATAGAATACAAACACTTTGTAAATAAATATTTATAGCTTCACTCCATCCCCCCTCTTTTGTGCTGCTATTACCATGGA
This sequence comes from Propithecus coquereli, assembly GCF_000956105.1. Taxonomy (NCBI): domain Eukaryota; kingdom Metazoa; phylum Chordata; class Mammalia; order Primates; family Indriidae; genus Propithecus; species Propithecus coquereli. The sequence continues at coordinate 1,669,673 of NW_012144967.1, forward strand.
AATTACGTCTTTTTTCCCTTTTATTTTAGTTGACACGTATTAATTATACATGTTTATGGGCTATACAGTGATATCTTGATACATATATACAATGTGTAATGATCAAATCATGGTAATTAGCATATCTGTCACCTCTACATCTTTATACATTGTATGCCCATCAACACAGATTTATAATTATTTCTTGATGCAATTTCCTTTTAAATCAGATAGGATAAACAAAGAATTATAAACAAGACTCTTAAACTCTAGCTATATGCTATCTTATACTCTATTTTATATTTACCTTTGTTGTTACCTTTATAGCATGCTTTATTTTTTCATCTGAATTTGAGCTATTGTCCTTTCATTTCAGTCTAAAGGACTTCTTAGGCCAGGTGTGGTGGCTCATGCCTGTAATCCCAGTACCCTGGGAGGCCGAAGTGAGAGGATCACTTGAGACCAGGAGTTTGAGACCGGCCTGGGCAACATAGCAAGACCCTGTCTCTACAAAAAATTAAAAAAATAGCCAGGTGAGGTGACATTCCCTATAGTCCTAGCTACTTGGGAGGCTGAGGTGGATGAATCTCTTGAGCCCCGGAGTTCAAAGTTGCAGTGAGCTATGATGATGCCACTGCACTCCAGCCTAAGCAAGAGAGTGAGACCCTGTCTTTAAAATTAAAAATAAATAAATAACTCTTTGTAAGGTCTAGCAATGGATACTTTTAGTTTTTATCTCTCTGAAAAATGTTCTAATTTCTTCTTCATTTTTGAAGGATACAAATTGCTGGATACAAATGTTTGTTGACAGTTTTTTTCTTCTTTTCTGTCAGCACTTTGAATACATCATCCAATACCTTCTGACATCTATGGTTTCTGATCAGAAACAAGCTCTTACTCTTACTGGGGATCCTTGAATGTGACTTGCCTGTTTCTTATGCTTTCAAGATTCTCTCTCTGTCTCTGTCTTTCAACGCTTTGATTATGATGTGTTTGGTTGTACATCTCTGAGTTTATGCTACTTGGACTTTGTTGAGCTTCTTGGATGTGTAGATTAATGCCTTCCATCAAATTTGGGAAGTTTGGGGTCATTATTTCTTTGAATATTCTTTCTGTCCCTTTCTTTCTCTCCCCTTTTTCTGAGATTCTCCTTATGAACATGTTGTTTTGTTGGTGGTGTTCCAAAGGCTTCTGAGGCTGTGTTCATTTTCTGCATTTTACTTTTTTTCTGTTCTTCAAACTTGATAATATCCATTGACCAGTTTGCTGGCATTCTCTTCTGTTTCTTCAAATTTGCTGCTCAGCCCCTATAGTGAATTTTTCATTTTAATTATTGTACTTTTCAACTCCAGAATTTCTGTTGGTTTTTCAAAAAAATACATAATTTCCATCCCTTTGCGAATATCTCTGTTTGGTCAAACATGGTTTTCACACTTTCCTTTAGTTCCTTAGACACGGTTTCCTTTAGCTCTTGGAGCACATTTAAAATGGCTGATGAAAAGTTTTTTTTTTCCTATTAAGTCCAAAGTCTGTGTTTTGTCAGGGAACACTTTCTATTACTTGCTCAATTTCCTATATAAAGCCACACTTTCTTGTTTTTTTACATGCATTATAACATCCGTTGATAACTGGCTGTTTAAAATAATGTAATGTGGTGCCCCTTGAAATCAGATTCTCTGCCCTCACCAGAGTATCTTGTTGTTGCTGCTATTTGTAGTTGTTTTTGTATAGTTAGTAACTTTTCTGAACTAGTACTATAAAGTCTGTACTCTTTGTCATTTGAAGCCATTGAAGTCTCTACTTGGTTAACTTAGTTGTTAGCTAATGATCACACAGAGATTTCCTCAAATGCCTGGAATCCATAAATCTCCAAGTCAGGTCACATACAGACAGCCCTGCAAGTGGCGTTTTCCAGGGAACTACCAGACATGTCTGACCAGCCAGTTCAGATAAGGACAAGTCTTTGGGAAGGAGGCTTTAACAAAGCTTCATTCTGCTCCCTCTGGTGGCTCCAAGGCTGCACTGGGAATATGGGTTGTTGGTTTTTGAGCCTACGGCAGGGCAGGAGAGTGAAAGATGGAACAGAGGCAACATAAAATACCACAAAACTTACGGTTATTACTGAGATTTGGCTGTTTTTCTTAAATGCCTGCTTCCTGAGTTGCTGCAAGCTTTTGGTTAATTTCTAGAGTTCTGGAGAAAGTTGATTCTGACCGTTTTTGCCAACTTTCTCATTGCTTCTATGGAGAAGAGCAATTTTGGCAGCCTTTACTCCACCATTTATGCTGATTTCACTCCTTGATGTTTTTTT
>NW_012144967.1:1672012-1691708 GCF_000956105.1 Propithecus coquereli
TTAAAAATAAATAAATAACTCTTTGTAAGGTCTAGCAATGGATACTTTTAGTTTTTATCTCTCTGAAAAATGTTCTAATTTCTTCTTCATTTTTGAAGGATACAAATTGCTGGATACAAATGTTTGTTGACAGTTTTTTTCTTCTTTTCTGTCAGCACTTTGAATACATCATCCAATACCTTCTGACATCTATGGTTTCTGATCAGAAACAAGCTCTTACTCTTACTGGGGATCCTTGAATGTGACTTGCCTGTTTCTTATGCTTTCAAGATTCTCTCTCTGTCTCTGTCTTTCAACGCTTTGATTATGATGTGTTTGGTTGTACATCTCTTTGAGTTTATGCTACTTGGACTTTGTTGAGCTTCTTGGATGTGTAGATTAATGCCTTCCATCAAATTTGGGAAGTTTGGGGTCATTATTTCTTTGAATATTCTTTCTGTCCCTTTCTTTCTCTCCCCTTTTTCTGAGATTCTCCTTATGAACATGTTGTTTTGTTGGTGGTGTTCCAAAGGCTTCTGAGGCTGTGTTCATTTTCTGCATTTTACTTTTTTTCTGTTCTTCAAACTTGATAATATCCATTGACCAGTTTGCTGGCATTCTCTTCTGTTTCTTCAAATTTGCTGCTCAGCCCCTATAGTGAATTTTTCATTTTAATTATTGTACTTTTCAACTCCAGAATTTCTGTTGGTTTTTCAAAAAAATACATAATTTCCATCCCTTTGCGAATATCTCTGTTTGGTCAAACATGGTTTTCACACTTTCCTTTAGTTCCCTAGACACGGTTTCCTTTAGCTCTTGGAGCACATTTAAAATGGCTGATGAAAAGTTTTTTTTTTTCCTATTAAGTCCAAAGTCTGTATTTTGTCAGGGAACACTTTCTATTACTTGCTCAATTTCCTATATAAAGCCACACTTTCTTGTTTTTTTACATGCATTATAACATCCGTTGATAACTGGCTGTTTAAAATAATGTAATGTGGTGCCCCTTGAAATCAGATTCTCTGCCCTCACCAGAGTATCTTGTTGTTGCTGCTATTTGTAGTTGTTTTTGTATAGTTAGTAACTTTTCTGAACTAGTACTATAAAGTCTGTACTCTTTGTCATTTGAAGCCATTGAAGTCTCTACTTGGTTAACTTAGTTGTTAGCTAATGATCACACAGAGATTTCCTCAAATGCCTGGAATCCATAAATCTCCAAGTCAGGTCACATACAGACAGCCCTGCAAGTGGCGTTTTCCAGGGAACTACCAGACATGTCTGACCAGCCAGTTCAGATAAGGACAAGTCTTTGGGAAGGAGGCTTTAACAAAGCTCCATTCTGCTCCCTCTGGTGGCTCCAAGGCTGCACTGGGAATATGGGTTGTTGGTTTTTGAGCCTACGGCAGGGCAGGAGAGTGAAAGATGGAACAGAGGCAACATAAAATACCACAAAACTTACGGTTATTACTGAGATTTGGCTGTTTTTCTTAAATGCCTGCTTCCTGAGTTGCTGCAAGCTTTTGGTTAATTTCTAGAGTTCTGGAGAAAGTTGATTCTGACCGTTTTTGCCAACTTTCTCATTGCTTCTATGGAGAAGAGCAATTTTGGCAGCCTTTACTCCACCATTTATGCTGATTTCACTCCTTGATGTTTTTTTTAAATCAATCATCCAAATAATAGTCACATCTGTCTGTCGAAAGAACACAGTGCTCTGTAATATGACTTTAGTGTTCACATTTTGGCCTTGCCACTTATTAGTTGTGGCCTTTGGCAAGTTACTTAACTTGTCTGGGTATCAGCTTTTTTTAATGAACTGGGCATATTAGCAATATTCACCTTGTAGATTAGTTGTGACTCTGGAAAATGAGTTAATATGTGGGTAGTTCTCATGAGGATGCTTAACACAGAATAAGCATTTGTTGACTCTTATCTATTGTTATGGTTACTCTGAATTTTCATTACAATCCTGCGTAGTTGATGGGCCAACTTCTAAACTGAGATTGACAGAATTATTTCCTGAAGTCACAGTGGTAATGAATGATTGATTCAACCAAACTTGAAGAGTTCTTGCAAGGATTAGAGATAAAATATGTAAAATTTTCAGCTTATACTTAGAAGGTGATCATTAAATGGGAACTGCTCCTACAAATTATGGCTCTAGTATTTTCTCCATTTTGGGTGAGCAGTACATAGCTCCTTGACGATTTTTACAATTTTTTAGATGGGTATGTGTATTTGGATTTAAGTTCATCTTACAGCTACATGGGGTTTGGGTGAAACTTTTCTTCCATCTGATATTCGGGTTTGGGCAAAGTTCAAAGACTTAGAAGCAAGGATTGGCCACGATGGGCCTCTGGGCATGGTTATAGCGACATGGATGAGCAAGGGTAGCACAGTGTGAGGGCTCAGCACATTCTGGAATTTATCATTACTTCTGAAGACCTTTAGAGAAGGAGGCAAGTAAAAGGTCTTTCAAAGCACAGCAAATGGGGTAAAAGCAGTTGATCAGGAGTAGCTAAAAATGGAACAGGTGGCCTCCATAAATACCAGCTGTGCATTATGGCCAATTTTATTGCCAGTTTATAATGTTGTCCATGGCTATTTTATAACAGTTTTCTTTATTCCTGACATTGTTGTAAATCTTGCTATAAAATTGCTCTAATGCGGTAGAAAGGATATGAGATGAAATGGGGAACTTCAAGGATCAGTTGTAGTGGAATGGAAAGGAGGCTGAGGACGCCCAGAGGGAAAATAAAGGAAAGCCACAGGGAAGAATAAGTGGGCCGCATGTCTCATTATGTGCTAGAATTTGTCCCCTCAAGTTCATCTGGGAGCAAGAGCAGATTGCACTTTTGGGATGAATCCACCAGGTGGCACCACCGAAAACATTTGTTAGAAGGCCCCTTTCTTAATTTCTTAGAAGTAGTAAATCCGTTATTTTTAGAATGGAAACAAGACTTGTTCATTTGTGGAGGGAAGGTTCATGGGTGCTTCTTATATTATCCTCTGTAATTTTGTATTCCTGTATATTAGTTGTAGTTTCCAACAATGAAAGTTCCTTTTCCCAAAAGATACAATGTCAACTTGGCTAGGTCTTGTCAGGAGCATGAGCTACACCTCCCAGATTCAGGGATATCTTTCAGTAATATTAATATACTCTGTGTTTTCTCATCTTTTCGTAGCCTGGGACTATCTAAACCTTTATAGCTTTAATTTTCCTTCTTATCATCCCTGCCAAGAGGTGGGGAGACTGCTAAATAGTCCCCCCATTTCTCCCTCCCCGCAGCCAGCTGCTGGCTGTGCTCCTATATGGCCCATCCAAGTGTCCTTCTGGGGCCTAGAACCCCTGGGAAGGCTCTTGTGGGCAGGTCCCCAGGATTCTTAAAATTATGCACAAAGTGCACAGAAGTGAAATCTGAGAAAAAGGGGTCCCTGGCCACTTCTGCCTCTTTCTTACTAGCTCACTACTTAATTCAAGGGTTATTGCAAGGATCAAAGAAGATAATGTGTGCAGTGGTCAGCACAGGGCCTGGCACATGGTAGGTGCTCAATGCATGTAACAAAAGAAAGGTTTGTAAAAAATGTATGTGTATTAAACAAATACCTTTTCAGCAGAAGCCCAAAGAAACTTCTTGTCTATCTCAGCTTTTTTTCTCACTGGCTGTTCTAGGAATCAGGAAAGATGCGAGGAACTGGGAACTGAAATGTAGCATTAATCTTCATTCTTGGTGCCAGGGGTGGGCCTTGCCTATCAGCGAAAAGGCTGGTGGTTTTGACGTTGAGTTTTTTTTTAAATAGTGTCTAACATCCTCTGAGGTGAGGCTAAAGACTGGCACGCTGGAAGGATTCAGCAGGAAACAGGCAGGCTCAGTTCATGTTTCCCACCGGGAAGTGCAGGAGCAGCCTACAGACACAGCCCCTCTGAAGGCAAAGCAGCCTGCACGCTTCAGGTGAAAGCTGCAACAGGGAATTAGAGATGCCCGGGGCAGTTGTGATTTTCACCGTCCATTTATCTGTAATCATTTCTGTAAGGAAGATTGATGGATGCAGGGGTGGGGGAGGGGGCAGAAAGCAGCACCTCTGACTGGTGATGCACAGAAATTGATATCGTATCAGAACTGAGCTCTTGGTGATTGTTTTTCTGGCAAGCTAGAGATGATGGGCAGTCTTCATCCACCGAGCTGTTTAGCTCTTCTGTCAGGTACGTGGTCCCCCAGGGAGCTGCTTAATGAGCCAAAGGTCCTGTCTCTTAAGTACCTCACCAGCTCTGATGTGTGTGTGTCACCTTGACGTGAATCGGAGCAGGGGTTGATGGATACTGTCTGGAGGCGTGCCAGCAATGAGCTCCCTGTGCAGCCTGCCACCGGACCCTCAAGTTCAACTTTCTGAGGGCCTGCAGGGCAGCCCTGCCGAGCCGCCTTTACGGCAGAGGGTTCTGGAAACAAACAAATGGTCTGAAAGTCTGGGGGTGAGGGCAGGGAGGGAGTGATGTGTTTGTTTCCTCTCTGTCCACAGCACACCATGTCCTTGAGGACTCAAGTGGTCCATTTGCAATGTCAAATACTTTCTGTGTCCCGGCTGGTAATGTTAATACTCATGGTGTCCCAGGGTCAGGAATACAGAGTGGTGACTACTCAGCAGAACTGGAGCTTGTGCGAATGAAAAGATAAAAACTGTTCTGGTCAAAGAAAACTAAGTGCAGGGCCCAGGCTTTATTTCCATCTTTTGTGTGGATTCCACGAGCATTCACTCACAGCGTTCCAGAAACACCACTCTCATCTCTCCTACCGCATGCCATCCTCTCAATTCCAGGGGGGAAATCTTCTCCCTGTTTCATTTGAGAAATTCTTTTCTTACAAGAAGAAGGTGGGATTCCCAGACCCTCTGGGACTCTTGCCAGAGGTGGGCTGCGAGGCAGCAGAACAGGAGGAGGGACAATTGTCTGCAGAGGTCCTGCCCAAGGCCTTTTGGATGGGCCTCTTTAAGAATGGTTCCTCTTTAAGAATAAGAATATAAATTATGAATTAATAAAATTAGATATGAAAGAGAATATGTAGGATAGAAAACAAATCACAAGCTACAAAATATTAAATTTGACAAAACCCACAAATATGACAAAATAATGTAATAGTTTTTATTAATTATCTGCCTGGTACACACTCTGTCTCTCTCTATATATTTTGTCTGCATCTTCTTTGATGGCAATTTTTTGATATTACTTTTTATAGAGAAAATAGCAAGATAATTTAGTCTTTACTCTGTCACGGTTAATTAAACATTTTTGAATGTTATTTATAAATTGAGACGTTTCTTTTAGCTTCCCAACCTACTACTCTTAGGACACAGACAAAAATCACTGGCAATGTCAGGCAAAGGCTTAAGATTGTTGCCAAATTTTGGAATACCTCTATGAAGTTTCTTTTAGATGTCATCTATGAGTTGTGAGATTTGGAAAAATATTCCACAGACTAGTTTTTTTTGTATTTATTTTTTTCTCCTCGACTAATCACATGCTTCTGGTGTTGGGGACAGTAGCACATGACCATATGAGGACACAATCTCTGGCACTTCATCTTGGAGTCCCAAGGCTGGGTAAGTCCACATGGTGGGTGGTAGAAGTGTTCCTGGAAACCATTCCTACACCAGGACAGCCATTAATAATTCAACTTTGCATGGAAGTCACTATGAACTACATGCACATATTCTACTCAAGTCAAACTAAATGTATCCCCAACTCAACTTGCCCTTAGCTGGACCCCAAAAGTCTCATGGCCACTCTCCTGCCACCTGACATGATGGAAAACGTTATGAAGGGGACTTCAGTGGGAAGAGACCCAGCCTTAATTGATTGCAGTTAAAAAATCTTACTTTTGAAAGTTGGACAAAACATATGACCATGGGCATACACTGCTAGAATCCCTCCCCAGGCCATGGAAAGGGGATTTGTCATGCAAGTGAGGTGCCCTGAATTTTACCTTTCATCAGCTTCTTGCTAGCTCTGCCTCTGGGCCCAGGAAAGGGCTGGGTACTGCCTGGCATCATGTTCAAAGAGAATAAAGACACAGTTAAGGCCTTTGGGCTGTTCTCTGTGTCTCAGTGCTCTGCATTTTCCATTCTGTATGATGCAAAAGTAGATTTAAATCATGCTCTAGCACAGAGATGAAGAGAATTTCTACTTTTGGCAGGCTCTGAAACATCATTTAATCAATATTTGTTAATTGAACTGGATGAATAATTGGAAACCTTAAGGAAAGAGGTGTTTGGCTGGGAGGGGCCCTTGGTGGCCACTGATCACTCGTTTTGAGGATAGAAAGGCCAGGAAGAGAATGAATGACTGAAGGTGACAGTGAATGACAGAGGTGAGGCTCACAGCTGAGGTACACTAGTACGGTCTGCCTTCGCGTGACAGTAATTGCTTAGTAAGTAATTGCGAGTTAATGCATGGAACGACACAGGTGCCCATGTCTAGAAGCACCAGTGGTGTGCACATTGAAGGTTGACATTGAAAGGTTGTTGTAAAATGTTGCGCTGAATACTTTATATACACCTATCTTGGTTAATCGTTATTGCTATTTTCTCTAGTCTGTGGGACACATGCCCTGTGCTGAACCACAATATCATACTGCTAGGAAGGCCATGTGCTGGCCATATTTGCACCTGGCAAAGGTCTACTCTGCGTAGGCTCAGCTGAGAATGGGCTGTGTGAGCCCTGGATGGGTCGCAAAGTCTATAGATCAGAAGACTGGGCTGGTGGGCAGCAGGGGAAAGAGGGACAGTCCCTACCAGGTGTTCTGAAGGGGAATTCAAGGCCAGGATGTAGAGCGTGTCTATCTTGAAGGAAGAGTTCAGGTCTGAATAGGAAGCACAGGCTTCGTGTCCACAGGACCCCACAGGGCAGAAACAGCGTGGAGGTTTGGTCAGGGTGGAGAGACCACTTGGCAGCATCCCATGGGCAGGACTGTGCACAGCATGGAGGAGAAGACAGCTACCAGCAACAAGGTGGTGTAAAGACAGGAGTGGCCCAGCAAGAGGGACAGCAGGTGGGAGTGGGGCCTTGGTGGAGGCAGACTGCCTGCCTTTCATCCTGCCTCTGCCACTTGGCACCCACGTGGCCCAGCACAAGAAACCCACTTGGCCTTTCCGAGCCTCTGTGTCTTGGGCTGTCAAATGTATAAATATACCAATCACTAATCTTAGCCAGGGGCTACTTTGACTTTGCTAAGTGCTTTTACAACAAAGAGCCTTTTTATTGTTTATTTATTATTGCCCATGTCCATCATGATCATTAATATTATTACTAATCACTCTTCGTGGCTGTGGATCGGGGTGGGATTGCGTGGCCCTGTTGGCCCTGCCCACCCATTCACCTCCTCCATGTCCAGGCGCCCAGACCCTGCAGGTGTGTGCAGCCCACTCCCCAAGAGACCTGCAGGGCAGGCAGCCGAGGGCAGGGCCCCTGGGCACCTCCCTTTATAACAGGAGCTGGACCTTTGGGCTCAGGAAATCACCCTATAATTCTGGGGAGGCTGGTGAGGGCAAAGGAAGTACAGGGAAGAAGGCAATCTGTATTAACTGAGTGCCTACTGTGTGCTATTGGCTCTGGGGAGGGTGGGTTTTATATATGCTATCTTGCTTAGTAAAGCTACAATTACGCATTCTTATCTCCAACACAGATAAGAAAATGGACACTTTGAGAAGTACTTTGCTCAAGTGCAAGCTGGTGACCACAGGACCTGCATCCATGTGACTCTCCAGCCCATGCTTGCTCCACCACTGCAGGTGGGTGGGAGGCTGCTTATTCCATTCCATACTCAGTTTTGCACAAAATAGTCACTGACTCAAATAGGAAGGTGAATTATAAGGTAACATATGTCAAAAAACCAGGTGGGATTTTGATTGAAGTGAACTGAATCTATGGACTGCTTTGGGTAGAATTAATGTTTTTATGATGTCGAGACTTTGTTACTTTGAATGGAGACTTATCTCTTCAGTTATTAAACATTTTTCATAAGACATTATAAAAAAGGAAAAGACAAATTCAAAACTCAAGTCATTGTAACATGTACTCTGAGAAAAAGATTATTATATAGCATATATTAAAAAAACTACTATAAATCCATAAAAACAATCAAACCAATGGAAAAGACGGATAAAAGGTACAAATAGGTCAGGAGGCTCATGCGGAAGGATTCCTTGAGACCAGGAGTTCAAGACCAGCCTGGGCAACAGAGCAACACCTCAACTCAAAAAAAAAAAAAAAAGATATAAATAGACATTTCATATAAGTGGAAACACAAATAGTCAAAAAATCTATTAGGATTAGTTCAATCTTACGGGTTGACCTTATTTTCTTGACTACCTTTATTGAAAATTTCTTTCTTGACTGCCTTTAATTGAAAATATTAATTTTCAAGAAAATGAAAATTAAGACAACCATGGGATACTTTTTAAATGTCCTTTGATTTGTAAACATTAAGGAATTTGAGAAGATCATATATTCGTATTCAAAAATATAAAGAACAAGGAGCACACATATGCCATTGGCATGAGTGTGAATTGATACAAGCACTTTGGAAAACATTATCTTATAAATTTGAACGTAAGTAAATCCTATGACCCACTGATCATCTGACTACCTTAGCAGTGGTCCTCAACCTTTTTGGCACCAGGGACCGGTTTCATGGAAGACAATTTTTCCACAGATGGGATGGGGGTGGGGGCAGAGGGGGAGGAGCTCAGGCGGTGATGCGAGTGACGGGGAGAGGCTGTAAATACAGATGATGCTCTGCTTGCTCACCTTCTGCTGTGCAGCCCAGTTCCTAACAGGCCATGGACAGGTACCAGTCCATGGCCTGGGGCTTGGGGACTGTAGCCCTGGAGAAACTCCTGCCAATGGGTACTAAGAAAGCATGTACAAGAGGATGTTTTTAGCAGCCTTTGTAGTGCCAAAATGAGAATAACCTAAATGTCTATCCATAGGAAAGTGGATAAATAAAAGTTGAGTATATTCACTCAGTGGGATATTATACAACTGTGGAAACAAATGATCCAAATTGCCACCAGGATAAGCACAAACTGGGAACAGTGGTTCCCTCTGGGGCAGGGTGAGGGCTGCAGTCAGGGGGACCCATGGAGGTTCCACCTATACTGGTCATGGTCTTTTTCTGAAGTTGAGTGGTCCTGTCGGGGGTATTCATTTTACAACCATGCTTCATAACTCTGCCATACATTGTGTCCGCTTTATTGTCTCTGGCAAGTATTTCACAAGGTAAACAACCTCGTCCTCCAGGCAGCCCCACTCCTGACATATGATGACACTTTTCATAAATGTTAACCAAATAAAAAAAGGAAAGTTAAATACCACAAAGCCTTTTGGAGGAGGGAATCCCAGGTGTGTCTGTTCCCTTGCCTGTCTGCACATGTTTCCCGTGCCCTGCCTCACACTGCTGTATCCATTTCCCTGAGCCCCAGGGCCCCTTTGTTTCAATTTCTCCAAATGATCCCTCAGGGCCTGCAGGGATTGGAGGGCGGCAGTTGCTGGGTGGCATTGGGTGGGCATTCACTTCTCCTCCGTTTCAGGCTCCAATGCACACCTAAAAGGGTTTGCAGACCCTTTTAGCCACCCATGCAGGGTGTCTTTAGTCCCTGAACCCTCAGGAAGGGTCGGAGGAGAGGAGAACTGCTATGCTCCCACCCCAACCCCCAAACTGGGTGCATGCGCCTCTGTCCAAGGTCCCAGGGCTCTGCTGGGCCACGTTGCCCCTTACATCCACCTTCCAGATTTCAAAATTATATCGCTTTCTCTTCTCCACTTTTGTTTCCTTCCTTCTCCTTTCTGTCCTTGCCATTTTTAAAAAAATTTCTTATCTGTCATTTCAGTGCTATTTTAGGAAGTCAGTCTCCCGACTTCAATTCACCCAACCCAGGAGCTCAGGATAACTTGCTTTATTGGAATTTATCTTTTCTTTTCTACGTGGAGTAAAGGAAAGATGTTCTGGTCACCCTGATGGTCCAGGAGGTTCAGGTTCTAAGGACTAGGACACAGGCCCCTTGGTCTGCTATGGCTCCTAGTCTGGCAGGCACAACCCCTCCCTTGGCTGTTTCTTGGAAGACTGCTGTCTTCTGAGGAAGCCTTCTGAAATAGCCGTGACATTGTGATTTTCATCACCACCACCAACTTCCTGTTTTTTTTTCACAACTTTAAGATGTTAATAATCAGCGTTAAACTTGCTCTCTGATTTCACAGCCATGAGGCAGATATAGCATGCTTATCAAAGGGATTACTTTTTGTACTTTATGTACTAATTTATCTGTTTCAGGGTAGAATGAATTCATTTAATCTGTCCTAAAAGATTAAATAATTTTATTCCTTTACATTACGAAGGTTGACACCTGGCTCCTCACGACAATGGCGCCTACCCAAGTGGAACCTTCGGCTTGTGCCTGCCACCTGCTCAGGTACCAACCATATGGACTCAACCTTGTAGGCCTGTAGACAAATGCAGAGCTCGAGTTAATTTAGAAAATACCATGCATAACCTGCCCATTCTTTTCCTAACCCCAAACAGTCAAGACAGACGCAAGCCATGAACATGTTATTGCAGCTGTCAGAGTACTGAAACCAATAGTCAAGAGATGCTAGTAATTCAGGATTATTGGAGACAAAGCAACTTAGCAGGGTGTCTGAATAGGTTTGTGTTTTTTCGAGCTCATATTTTAAAATTGAATGTCATTCAAACGGACTGTTTTCGTATATACATGAATATACTGAAAAATCAAAATAGAAATGCCCATTGAGAGCATAATTGTCAATGCAATGGACAAGGTTATAAAAGTGCACTCTTCATATCCTTTTTAGGTTCTACATCTACTCTAATGCTATTTTCCCAGTGACTGACTTTAATCAAATTCTTCCATCTCCTTCTGACCTCCATGAAACTGTCTTCATAACCGGGTTGGAAAGAGAAGCATCTAATTAAGATCACATTTATACTTGAAATCTCTCTGCCCAGTGGGGAAAGATCATATTGTTACTTAGCATTTGGGGTGGATAATGATATTAAATGCTTTTCTCCATAGGCAACATAGTCAAACCAGGGCTCTGTCTGAATCTGTAGAGACTTCTGCACCTTTGAAGGGAAATGGCTTGGCATGTTCCCAGGGAATCCATGGCGGAGTTGTCTGAGTTTTTCATTATCCTTTCCTCTCTCTTCACAAAACAGAGTTCAGATAGTCAGCCATGCTTCCTTCAGTAAACATGAGATATCAGGTTTATTGAGGAATCATTTATATACAGTAAAATTGTCTCATTTTTGGTGTTCGTTTTTGTGCATTTTGACAAATGTATACAGTTGCATAACAATCACTGTATCACACTAAAAAGTTTCCTTTTGTCCCTTCGTGGTCATTTCCCTTCTTCCCTCCCAGCCCTTGGTTACCACTGAGCTGTTTTCTGTCCCTATAGTTTTTCCTTTTGAAGAATGCTGTGTAAATGGCTTCAGACAGCATGAAGCCTTTCCTTTCACTTAGTGTAAGGCTTTGAGAATCATTCATGTTGTTTCAGTACCATTAGTTCTTTTCTGCTTTTTTCTTAAAGTAACATTTTATGGCCTGACTATACCAAAGTTTGTTTGTTCATTCACCAGTTAAAGGACATTTGGATTGGAATTTTGGCAATTCTGAATCAAGCATCTGTGAACATTAGCATATAGGTCTGTGTGTGGATGTATGTTTTCATTTCTCTAGAGTAAATACTTAAGTCATATGGCAGGTAGAGGTTTACTTTTATAAAAAGCCACCAAGCTATTTTCTAAAGTAGCCCCTACCAGTATTAGGTATCATCTAGGAGAGTTCCAGTTGCCCCAGGTGTTCACCAGCTATAAATATTCTCATTTAGAAAAATCAGCCATTCTAATGGTGTATAGTGGTTTTAATTTGTATTTCCTTCATGATATTGAGTATCTTTTTATATATGCATTTGCCATTTATAGCTCTTCTTTGGAGGGTCTGTTCATACAGTATTTTTTTTTTTTTGGCCATTTTTAGATGAGTTTTGCTTTATTTTCCTATTGTTGAGTGTTGAGAGGCTTTTTATATATTTTGGATCTGAGTCTTTTATCAGATATGTGCTTTGCAAATATTTTCTCTCAGTCATACCTTGTTGGATATATTTTTAAGATTATTTTAATGGGACTTCAGAATGAGATTTAGCTCTGTTTATGGAAACAGAGTAATAAGACATTCCTTACACTGGAATCTCACAGTGATTGCAGATTCAAACTGCACCCCAGGAATAACACAAGCAAAACATTCTTTGGAACTTGTATTCTGCATGTGACTCATTAGGAAGTGCTTATGAGCATTGACTTTGCACTTTTCTCAAGTTCTTTACCTCTTTTCCTTCCCACTATAAATAAGCTGATGAAAGAGGTTATGCTAGTAACCAAATAAATATGATCTCAAATAGAGCAGAATATCACCAATGGCACCTCTAGGATTAGTGCATTAACCACCCTGGGTGCAGCAGGCCCTGTTGTCAAGGATGGAGACCCAAACCAGCCTCGCATTCCATGGCCGAGTTGCGATGTGTCGTATCATCCTCCAGGGATTTCTAGGTGCTCTGGAGCTAACGCACAGACATCTCTTGGTCAAGTGGGTTCATGTCTTTAAGATGCAAAGTACAGTGAATCTCATTTTCTTCCATCAACCACCTGTTCCTGCCACTTCACATTCAGCAGCTTTTCTTTCGTGAGTTATTTTGCCCTGAGACATGAGACAATGAATGTAATTTTGATCATTTGAAGAGTGTGAGTAATACTTGGTACTTACTCTGTGCCGTATCTGCGCCACTTTATTTCCTATTATGCTGACTGAAACGGTTGTATTACAGCTATCATCTTGCACTTCCTCTGCAGGTTCTGAGGCGGTTGCTGCTGCATGCTCTACCTGAAGACTATTTTGAGAGATTCAAATCAACTTCTGAAGGCCTTGTCTGTAAAACAAAACTTAGCATATATTGGATAAAAAGATCCATGAAAAAATTCAACTCGGCGAAGTCTTACCTCCCACTTCTGCACGTTTTTATGTATTGCCCATCCTCAAACTGCTTGGTGTCCAAGCCCTAAACATATAATATTTTCTGGGAATAGACTTTCCCAAACTAGCATGCAGACTCACATTTTCCTTCTTTGAAACACCCCACTTAACATACTGTGTCACCTTGTCCATTTTGGAGACCTGACAAGTCTATAAAGGACATAGGCTTGTGCTCCATCCAAGGGTCTCCCGGAGGCTTGGGGATGAGGTTTCAGTGTTTGGCGAGTTGTAGACACAGCTCTGCACCTGCTGCCAGAAGACCTGAGTGTGGGATCCAATCCTGTCACCGCCTGGCTTAATGGCCTTGGGCACATCACATCACCTCTCCAGACCTCCAAGATTTTCCTCTTCAAGGTGGACCCCATAGGACTGTGGTGAGGATGAAAAGATTATTCGTGGAAATGGACACAGCATGACGCCTGCCCTGTAGGGAACACTGAATGAATGATATCTGGTCTCCTATTTATGTAAACTCCCTGAGCCTTGGTTTCTTCATGTATTGATTGGGGGGAATTATTTCTGCTCAGCAAACTTATTGGAGCTATTACTAGAATCAAAAAAAGAAAAAAGAAAAAACCTTTCACCTATGGAAATGCTTTTAGGGGAGTCTGAGCATCACTGGCCTTCTGTGTGGCTCTTGGTTTCTGGAATCCCACACAGCTGACAGTGCTTTGGCCTAATAGGTGCCCAATTGCTCCCGTTTCGTGGTTGTTGAAGTGTGTTGCTGCCTTGCGAAGCGAGATTCTTTCTGAATTCCTCTTGGTGGCTGTTAAAAGATAAACCGAGGTGCATTAAAATTTTAAAGAATTCATTTAGCAGACTGATTCATAAATTGGGCAACTCCAGACCACATGCAGTTGGAAGGTTCTCCCAAGGGCAAATGAGGTGAAGGCTTTTAAAGGGTGAACGTGGAAGCTAGGCAAATGAAATATTTGATCGGTTAAAGCGGAGCCGCAGCCTTATTTGAATCATTCCCTAGTTAGAGGTTGGTTGACAGTTTCTGACTGGTTAAGCTTAGGGTTAGTTTTACTATTTACACTGAGTTGGGTTTTAGTTTGCTTAGATAGGGACCCAGGGTGCTCAAGCTGCCTCAGTCGAATGGCCTCCAATTAATTGGTCTAACATGGCCAAGAGTCTGTTGGCTACACGGTCTGGATGCTGAGAGACAGCCTTGTTCAAGACAAGGACCCCTCTGGTTCGTGGCTCTGAGCCTCTCCTTTTCAAGTCAAAGAAGAAGTTAAGGAAGGTAGGAGAGCACTGAATCCACATGTAATGGTATAAATAAACTACGCTTTGTTTAGCTTCGGTGCTGTCTCCACATGTAGAGGTGCTCGTTCTCCTTTCTTTGGTGCTCTGTGATTTTCAGAGACTTGGGCAGAAAGGGAGAGGGGATGTGGCCTTCAGTGCCCTCTGGACCTTCTTTGAGAAGTTGTGGGGTGTGGAGTGAACGCACGAATACTCCTTGCTTCCCCTTAGAGAATTTATTTAAGCAGACTGATTCACAAACTGGGCAGCTCCCCTAGTCACATCATCTGGGGGAGTTTGCAAAGATTCTGTCCTCACACCCTACTGGCTGGGAATCTTGAGAAAATTACTCTTTGAGCCTTGGTTTCCCATATTTCAAATGGGGATAGCTGTATCTACTTAGTGTTCATGTCGTTAGAATTAAATCTGAAAATGTGTACTGACGAGGTTAAAATCCATTTTTGTAAACTCCAGTGTGAGGGTCCTGTTAACATGATTGATTGATCCACCTCGTTAGCAGGTGGTGTTAGGAAATCAGTCCCCATCTTTCTGTTTGCCTGGGTGAAATCCAGAGGTATTTGTGGATCAGGAGAGCCAGGCCGTGAGAGCCAGCCCTTGGAAAGGAAGCTGCCGGCAGCTGACGAGTCAGAGTCACCGGGGAGGAGAACAAAGCTTCATGATGCTGTGCAGCCACGCAGCAGGGTCCGAGGTCCTGCTGTCAGGGAGGCAGCACCTGGAGCCTCTCTGGAGCCTGCAGGGTCCCCAGCAACTTCTCTTGGAGGGTGTTCTGGGCACCTGGGGGAAGCTGCCTCCCGCCCCTGAATAAGTCAGCCGACCACTGTGTTAGTGACTTTCACCAAGCTCTTCCTGCACTTTGTGCTGATATTCTTATCTCAATCTACAGAGAAAAAGAGGAGTCCCAGTGCCTGTAAAATGGTTCTCTAAGCTATGACATCAAATTACAGCTGATATCGGAAAGTGACATGAAACAAGGAAACATGAGAAATTAAGTTGCAGGGTACAGGTTTTGCCTGACTAAATCAGAGGTAAGCAATACCTGCTTCTCTCTTAGACCCCATGCTTAAAATAAAACGAATGCTTGCTGGGGTGTGTGCTTTCTTGTTGGCACACTCTGATGTGTGAGGTATGGGAGGCCAGAGGGTGAGCATCAGAATGGAAATAATAATTATTTTTTATAGCAATGTCTTCTTGAGTTTCAAAGAAAGGGGCCTCTCTCCTTGAACAGGCAAACATCAATTTGGGAGCTGAGGACGGTAATTTTCACATGCAAATGCAGATGAGTTGAAATGAGCAGAGGCGATGAGCAGACTGTTAAAGAGACACCGTCCCTCTTCTCCTCCATTACAAAGGAGCAGGGGCTTGAGAGAAGCAGCTATTTCTATTTCTTGAAGGTGGAAACCCAGTTAATTTTTTCACTCATATCCATTGAGCTTGTCTCTGCGTCCATGGAGCTCTCCAAGAAGTAATGGTTTACCTTGGCAGAAAATAAGGGTTTCTTAATAAGGGCCACTGTGGTGAAGTGAAACATATAGGTCAGAGTCCGATTTGGCTACAGTTCCTGCTCTTCTGCCCACTGGCTGTGGGACCTCAGGGCCAGCACGTAGCTTCTGTGAATCTGACCTTCCTCATCACAGGATGCTGTCAAGATCAATGTGACTGCGCTGCGAAGTCCCCGGTGGTATGAATCACAGGCCACAACCCAGGGGAGAAGTAACAAATACCACTGCATTTTCTCAAATAGCAATTTCTATGTTAACCTCTCATCCAATCACCCTTTTTAGGGCCACCCCTTCCAAAATGGCACTAGGGCTGTGGAATCAGCCAGTAAGACAGAGCTGTCTGCTATCAGGTTCTGCCAAGTGCCTTCTGGGCCAGAGTCTCTGTTATTCCAGACCATGCTTGGAACACGGTGATTTTTCCAAGGTGCCTGGGCCCTGTGTGCACAGAAAAACCCCCAGTCACCCTTTCTCTTGCCTGCACATTTAGGGAAGAAACGGAGCTCTGCCGCTCAAGTACCCTGCCCCTGCCCTACCCGCTCTGTTTCTGGACAAGCTCCATGGAAATCCACTCTTTATGGATTTCCATAGAAAGTCAAGGTCAAGACACTGCTATTCTGAATCTCTCTGCATTCCCCCTTGGGGAGAACCATGGAAGGTCTCTGGCTTTTCCCTGTCCATTTCCTCCCTAGGGGCTGTGGGCACAGACTGGTTATCTGCTGGACTAAGGGAGGGACAGGAGAGGGGAGAAGAAATTAACACCTCACCATAAGTGGGTGGAGTCACTGCACATGTAATAAGCGCAAGGCCCCCTGCCCCTTCCTCACACCCAATTTGGGAGTTGAAAGTGTTCCCTGACCCCCCAATTCTGTGGTTCTCTGAGTCTGTGAAGAAGGAACAACTGATCTTTGCATCTTTCTTTGACCCTCCGAAACCCCTACTTTGGGGGACAGCAAATTTCCATCTTTAAAAGTTTTGGCATTGCTATTTTGTTTGGATTAATTTTTTTTTTGAAAATTTACATCCAAACTGGGGCCCCTCAGATCCCCAGGTATCAAAAGTCCTGAGGGACACTGTTTCCTCAGGGGTGTTTGGAGCCCAGTGCTAGACATTGTGGGAGCTTATTTGGATTAATGCAGAAATAATTTTAAATGCCCACTTCAATAAGACTGCATGCTAATTTCAGGAAAGGTTATTGAGAAATCCATCCCTGCAACATTTCCCACATCTTCCCATGGTTTAGGCTGTGCTTAGCATAAAAATAGCCAAGATGATTTCACTAGAATATTGAAAACCCTGACCACAGCAAAAAGAACATAAATTGAATGAGAAAAACTTTAACCTCTCTATGGGGCCAGACAAGTATTTCTAATTTTCTGTCTCTGCCATCCTTGACCAGTACCGTGATCACCAACTACCAGATCCTTAAAACTGGTGGAGACTCAGGGAATGTTAAAGCTATTTTTCTCTTGTTCTAGACAAATAAACAGTTAATTCCTTTTTTTCCCTCCAAAGTTCTTCCAAACCAAGACTCTCCCTGGTAACATCTAAGGCTGAGCGCAGACAGACTGCTGCTTGGTTTGGCTGCTTAGTGCTTGGTACCAGGAAGTCAGTTCACCTTGGTCTGACCTCACAGGAGTTGCTGAGGTCAGCACAGAGGTTTTGTTCACATCACAAACATGTCTGGTGGTGAAGGGACCCCTCAGGGTATGATTTAAAGATAATAGAATTCTGGCTAGACATAGACAAAGTCATCTGGCTTCTAGTTACAGCTCCAGCAATAACCAGCTGTGTAACTGGGATAAACCTTCAGTCTCTCTAGCCCATTTCTTCATATATAAAACTAAGGGAGTTCATATTGATGTTAAAAGCTCCTCAAGCCTCACTTTCGATGATTTTCCAGTCCAAAGAACATGATACAAGAAAATATGAAGTACCTGTACTTTTCTTATTTCTCTTATAAGTATACTAAATACCTTGGATGTTATATATAAAACAAAGTTAAGATGACTCTGAAAAGTGGAGAAAAAAGTAGATCAGCTAAGAACTTCAGCATCTGAGGAATGAATGGTGACGAGTTACCTAGATTTTTCATATTGTCTTATATTTAGTATATTTCTTAATTGGAACTGAAGATGCCAGGAACCCAGAAATGCCAATGGGCACAGACAAAAATAGCCCCAAGAAAAGCCTTCTCTCTCTAGCCAAAGGACCAGGAATAGGGCAGCCTATCAGCACAGAAAACTTTCAGACAATAACCACTCTATTCCACCCAAACACCACAGAGAAAAACTGTGGCTTTGCTCTAACCACATGGGCAAATGCTGGGTGCCTTTTTCAGTGCTATAGTATCCATTTGTTCTTTAAGTCTTCTATTTCTTTGCCAAGACTTTCTCTTTTTTTTTAATTTGTTTCAAGCATGTTCATAATTGCTCATTGAAATTATGGCAGCTTAAAAATCTTTGTTAGAAAAAGAAATATTTGTTAGATAATTCCAACATCTCCGTCATCTTGATGTTGGCATCTATTGATCCCCTTTTTCATCTGGTTCAATATTTTTCTGGTTTTTGTATGACTGGTAAATTTTTTTTTTTTTTGAAACAGAGTCTCACTGTGTTGCCTGGGCTAGAGTGCCGTGGCATCATCCTAGCTCACAGCAACCTCAAACTCCTGGGCTCAAGCGATCCTTCTGCCTCAGCCTCCCGAGTAGCTGGGACTACAGGCATGAGCCACCATGCTCGGCTAATTTTTTCTATGTATTTTTAGTTGTCCAATTAATTTCTTTCTATTTTTAGTAGAGACGGGGTCTCACTCTTGCTCAGGCTGGTTTCGAACTCCTGAGCTCAAACAATCCGCCCGCCTTGGCCTCCCCGAGAGCTAGGATTACAGGTGTGAGCCACCACGCCCGGCCTTGACTGGTAAATTTTTATTAAAAGCTGGGCATTTTGGATTATGTTCTAAAATAAATTTTATTTAAGTCTTCTGCTTTGTATGGCTTTCTGTGACACCACTGTGGGAGGGAAGGGTTGGTGCCACATTGTTACTGTCAGGTAGGAGTAAAAGTACAGGTTCTCCACTTGGTCTCCATGACACCCAAGGTAGAAAGTGATTCTCACTTCTGATGAGTAGAGATAGAAGTTCTGTCTCTCTCTATGGTCTTCACTGATACTGTGGTGGGATTAGAGCTCAGAACTAGTGGGAATGAAAATTACGACTCTCTATTTGGCCTTTTCTTATGCCATTGTGGTGGGTCTGTTGGGGTATTTCATTACAGCCTCTTGAGGGTGCAAGTCTAAGCTCTGCATTTGTAACAAAAGACCAAACATTGGGTTATAGAAATTCAGGAAGGAGCAGAGAAAGATGGCAGGGTTTAACAAGTACTCCAAGAAATATTGGTTGAAAACTCTTCAAGTTTGGCAAAAGACATAAACCTACAGATCCAAAAAGCTGAAAAAAGACCCAGAAAATTATAACCCTTTCAAATCCACACCAATTTACATAATAATTAAATATCCGAAACCTAAAGCCAAAGAGAAATATTGAACGCAGCTCAAGAAAAATAACACCTTACCTCTAGGGGAAAACAATTAAAATGATAGTGGATTTCTAGTCAGAAACTATGGAGGCCAAAAAGAAACAGAACAATATTTTTGATGAAATGATGCTGAAAGAACAGAATTGTCAACCCATCATCCTATACTCAGTTGAACTATCCTTCAGGAATGAAAGGAATATTAAAAAATTCTCAGAAAGAAGACAGAGAATTTATCACCAGCAGGCCTACTCTAAAGGAACGACTAAAATAAGTTCTCTAAACTGAACGGAAATAATAAAAGAAGAAAACTTGGACTATCAGGAAG
>NW_012144967.1:1694258-1712411 GCF_000956105.1 Propithecus coquereli
ATTAAAATAATAAAATTTTGTCATTTTCAGAAATATAGATGGAACTAGAAGTCATTAGGTTAGCTGAAATAAACCAGGCACAGAAAGTCAAATATCGCATGTTATCATTCTTAGGTGGGAGCTAAAAAAGTTGATCTCATGGAGGTGGAGAGTAGAATGATAGTTACCAGAGACTTGGAAAGGTATGTGTGTATGGGGGTGAGGAGAGAATGAAGAGATTAATGTGTACAAACATACAGTTAGATGGAAAGAAGAAGTTCTAATATTCTATAGCAGAGTAGGGTGACTACAGTTAACAAGAATGTACTGTATATTTTAAAATAGCTGGAAGAGAGGATGTGAAATGTTCCCAACAGATAGAAATGATAAATGCTCAAAGTGATGTGAGCATTACACATTCTATGCATGAAACAAAATATCACATGCACCCCACAAATATATAAAAATATGTATCAAAAATTTGTTTTAAATTCTAGCAAGATTTTTTTGTAGTTATAGACAAAATTATTCTAAAATTTTTATGGAAAGACAAAGGGACTATAATAGCTAACACAATATTGAAAAATAATAAAGTAGAAAGAATAAGTCTGCTGGATTTTAATATATAGCTACAGTAATCAAGACTATGTGGTATGGGTGGAAAGATAGAAACATAGATAAATTTAACAGAATAGAGAACCCCAAATAGCCCTATACATATATACCCAAACAGTGTTTGATAAAAGTACAATAGCAATTCAACAAATCATGCCAGAGCAATTGCACATCCATAGAAAATAAGTCAAATAAACTAAAAGAACTTCAACCTAAGTCTCCCATATTATCCAAAAATTAACTTGAAATGAATCATAGAGAAAGTTAAAAGGTAAAACTATAAAACTTAAAAAAAGAGAATAAAATCTTTGGATACCAGGACTAGGCAAAATGTTCTTAAACTTGACCCCAAAAACATGATCTATGAAAGGAAAAGTTAATAAATTGGACTTCATCACAATTTTAAACTTTTGCTCTGAGAAAGGCCCTATTAAGGGGATGAAAAGCAACAGACTGGGAGAGAAAATATTTACAAGCCACGTGTCCAATAAAGGGCTAACATCCAGAATATATATAGAACTCTCAAAACTCAAGTGAAAAAGGAAACAATTCAATTAGAACATGGATGAAAGACAATGATATTTCACCAAAGAGGACATACAGGCAAATAAGCACATCAGAAAATGTTCAGTCATTAACTATTATGGAAATACAAGTCAAATCTACAAGGAGGTATCACTACACTCCTGCCAGAATAGATAAAATAAAAAATAGTGGGAATGTCAAATGCTGGAGAAGAAACTGGAAGAAACTAGATCACTCTTATATTATTGATGGAAATGCAAAATTGCATAGATACTCTGGAAAACAGTTTGGCAATATCCTATGAAACTAAATATGCAACTACCATATGACCCAACAATTGTACTCCTGGGCATTTATCCTAGAAAAATGAAGACTTATGTTCACACAGAAACCTACACATAAATGTTTATAGAAGCTATATTTATAGTAGCCCAAAACTCGAAACAGTCCAGATGTCCTTAATTGGATGAATGGTTAAAAAAATGTGGCAAATCCGTACCATGGAATACTACTCTGAAATAAAAAAGAAACAAACTATTGATACATACAACAAGCTGGGTGAGTCTCCAAAGATTAGCTGAGTGGAAAAAGCTAATAGCAAAAGTTTACTTATTAATACTATAGGATTCCATTTATATACATTATTAAATAACAAAATTATAGAAATGGAGAACAGCTTAGTGGGATAAGGAGGCATTGGGGGCTGGAGGGAAGCCAGTGTGGGATGGGCAACATGAGAGATCATTGTGGGGATGGCAACGTTCTGTGTCTTGACTGTATCAGTGTCAATATCCTGGTTGGGATATTGTACTACGGTTTTACAAGATGTTCCCATTGGGGGAAATCAAGTGAATGGTACAGGCAATCTCTCTGTATTATTTCTTATAAGCATATGTGAATCTACAGATATCTCAAAATAAAAAGCTTAATTAAAAACCTTAAAAACACAATAATTAATGTTTATAAATCCGGTGAGTTCAGAAGCTGGGTTTGGTTTGACGTCAAGATCCTTGAAGGTCCTACCATAGACCTCCCCATCTCTGCAGCCTCAGCTGGCACCACTTCTCCCTCATCCCTGCCTTTCTCCCCCCTGCAGTTGACCTGGGTTATTTCTACGCCTTTTGCACACCATGCTTCCTCCTGCCAAGGGCCTTTGTGGATACTGTTTCTCCTATCTTCTCCCCTCTGCGTTTGCTCAACTCCTGCCCATCTTCAGATCACTTTTTTAGGGACGCCCTCCCTGACCAGTAAAATCCCCCTCTCATGGCATCCTGTGTCTTTCCTGCATAGTACCAGTCACGCTTGTCACATTTAATTTCTGGTTTGATTTGCTTAAGGTCTTCCTTCCTCACCAGTTTGGAACTCAATGAGTGTGGGAGCCGGGACAACTTCCACTCACTAATGAGCCTCCAGTATCTAGTACTGTGCCTGGCACATAATGGGCACTCACCAAATACTTGTGGAGTGAATGAAGGGATGTGTTGAGAGGATTATTTATCATTCTTAGATTAGCAAGGTCTTCACCATGATCGAGTACGATCTGATATGCCTCCCTGCTCCGTGTGGACTGCCATCCCAGAAAGAAGTTCATGATGCTTCTTTGAACTCCCTACAGCCTTCAGTTGATGCTGGCCACCCATGAGGCACTCAGGAACCACCCTGGCATGGCCATATTAGAGTCTGAGGAGGATGGTAGGGAAGGCAAGAGAAGACGTGCTCAGGGAAAGGCTGGATCAGACATATGGGCAAGCTAGCCTTCCCCAGGGAAGGGGTCTTTCCCAACAGAAGCTGCTCATCTCCATGGCTCTCCAGTGATTGTCAATATGTGGAGGGGACTTGTTACACCTGTGCGCTTCTGTAATGACTGCCTGTGTCTTGGGAGAAGGCAGCAACACCCCCAACTCCAAAGACTGGGATCGTGGTAGAATAAAATATCTAGTGTCTGTCCGCACAATGACATGCTGCTGCCTGCCTGCCCAGACAGTCTTGGCTCACCCCGTGAGCATTGCTGGTGGAAAGTGGGCAGCGTGACGCAGAGTGATCCCAGGGTGGTGGGGAGCAGGATCTGCCCTGTGTCACCACAGCCACCAAATCATTCAGCATCACACACCTTACCGTGCTGTCCCCATGCCTCTTTGCCCACCTGAGTGTAGGCTTTCTGAAGAAAGAGCAGGGTTTGTCTTACTCCCCACCGTCTCCTCTGCATCAAACCCTGTGCCTATAGTATAGCAGATGCTCAATAAATGTTAGTTATGTGAATAAATAAAACTAACCGTTATCATCTCTCTATGGGACTCCTTTTCAGATTTTTATGCTTTTCCTGAATTCCGGATAATCCATCGTGTTTGCCTCGCTCCCTCTACCATTCCCATCTTTCCCACACCTGACCCCCCAAGTCTGTGTCACATTCCTCTTTTATTTTCACTTTCATTTCACCAACAAAGCAAAGGCAAATCCCATTCCTCTTTTAAGCTGAAAGCAGCCAAACCGGCATTACCTTCAGGGTGAAAAATGTTCAATCCATTTCGAAGTTGAGTCTGGATCTTCCCAAATAGGCAAGGTTTTCTAGTAAGTGTTGAAAGAAGATTTGAATAAATGAGCATTTATTGTCCCCCACTGTGTGTTGTGCAGTGCATTGTCTTGTCTTTTCCTATGGGAGAGGCATTTTTATGTTCATTTTCACAGAGAAGGAAACTTAGGTTCACAAAGATAAGTTCTTTTCTCAAGGCCACACAGCAAGACAGCAGGGACCAAGGATCTAAGTTAAGATCTACCTAATTCCTAAGCTCCTTCCTACAAGGGCTGGGATATCTCAGAAATTTTTCTGACAATAATTTTAGCTTTAGGAGAAAGACTAGACATTGTTTTTTGACCTTTCCAATTATCTGACAAGCCTAGTGTTAATCAGCTGAGTCAGAATTGATGACCTCAGGACCACTTCAGCCCCAAACCATGTTCTGATGAAATGATAAAACGAGACTGCTAGGCTAATTAACAAGTCTAAAAACATTATGTGAGTTCCAATGATGCCTTTGCTTCTGGCCCATCCCACACCTTTCCCAAATAAGAAAGCAACTAATTTGCAAAATCCTTGCTTCTGTGAAGCAGCTGTGAGAGTCACTGACATGTATGATTAGTATAAAATTAATTCCTGTTGGGGAAGCATTATTACCACCCCTAATGAGGTTTGGGAATTGATTAGTACTATGTATGAAGGATGGCAGATACTGTTCTTTTAACTCCAGATGATGTGTGTGGGATGCAATTTTCAACATAAAGATTTACGGTTAGAGAGCATGTATTTATGGTATTGTCTTAGTCTATTCAGACTTCTATAACAAAATCCCATAAACTGGGTGGCTTATTATCAATGGAAATTTATTTCTCAGAGTTCTAGAGGCTTGGAAGTCCAAGATCAAGATGTCGGCAGATTCGGTGTCTGGTGAGGGCTCACTTCCTCATTCACAGATGCCAACTTGTCATTGTGTCCTCACATGGTGGAAAGGGCAAGGCGGCTCTCTGGGGCCTCTTTTAACACATTACTGCCATGTGAGTTGTATGTAACTTGTGTTAGTTTTGAGCCCAGGGCCTCATGAAGCATATGTAACTCACATGTCTCTTCACCCTGTGAGCTGTGAGAACTATTTTTCAAGTTGCATGTAATTCATGCACAGAAAACAATAAAAAAATAACAAATTTTTCATTAAATTAGAAAGGATCATTTTGTTTTTGAAGTTTTTATTCTATTTTCATAATAAAACACCATGGCCCCAAGGAAAAAAATTTTTTTTTTAGTGTGGCAATGTATTAAAAGAGCACTAATCCCATTCATGAGGATCCCTGAGGAACTAGTTATCTCCAAAAGACACTACCTTCTAACAGT
Source organism: Propithecus coquereli (assembly GCF_000956105.1). NCBI lineage: Eukaryota > Metazoa > Chordata > Mammalia > Primates > Indriidae > Propithecus > Propithecus coquereli. The sequence goes on from NW_012144967.1 coordinate 1,699,261, forward strand.
ATCACATTGGGGATTAGGATTTCAACATATGAACTTTGGTAGGGGGACACAAACATTCAGTCCACAGCAGGCATCTGGGTGAGGCCAGTTTTTCTCAGTGATTTGAGACTTGGAACAATTTGTGACAGTGTAAATGGGTCTTTTTGTTACATTTTGTGTTTTCCTTTCATGGAAAATTCTGTGTGGAAGACAACTATGACAATGTTAAACCCATAAATTAAATGTCCTTTTACTTAGTTATAATTTTTACCATTAATTCCATTTATAATTTTAAATGGAAAAACAGAAGAAAAGTGAGGCTTCTGTAGTTACCTATGGAAATCATTTATTCCAATGACATAAAAATAACAACCGTAACACTTTTACCTATAGATAAGTAGAGTTAACTGAGTTACGTATATTTCCTTTTAGGCCTTTTCTATGTATATAGATTTGTCATTTAGCTAAAATCACATGATATATTGAATTGTGCATTTTGTTTTTTTCACTTATAGTAATAATATAAATGCTTTTCTCGCTAGAAATTCTTCAGAAACATCATTGTAATGCTTCACAATATTGCATTGTTGTGGATATGCCATAATTTACTTAACCATTGCCTAAATGTTACATTTTATGTTTGTTTCCAGTTTTTCACTATTACGAATAATGATGTAATGCATTTGTTTGTACTTACTGCTTTATCTACATTTTAACTTATTTACACAGATTTCCTTGGAATTACTTGGTCAAGTAATTCCAGATTTTAGCTTCAAGATAAATATTACTGAATAGATTTTCTGAATATAACTGTCAACCTAGAATCCTATTCAGAATAAACATTCTTTAAATATGGAGGAAAAGTAAGGACATTTTTAGACAAACCAAAATTAAAACAATTGCTGCCTTCAGGCACACATTGAAAGGAATGCTAAAACATTTCCTAAGATAGAAGAAGAGCTATCTCAAATGAAAACATGGAAATGCAAGAAGAAATAAAGATAATTGAAAAATGGAAATATGTGGGTAAATCTAAATGGAAATATGTGACTATGTAGAATAATAATGATTTAACAATACATGAAAAGTAAATATATAAAACAACACAAAAAAGATGGAAACAAGGTAATGGAATTAAAATTTGAGAAGTTTTTCTTGTTACCTGGGAAGTGATCTAAGTACCAAGTTTTATTATAATCTAATAAATCAAAAATGTATGTTGTAATCACTGTGTAACCATTAAAGGAAGATAAAAGAAATTATAACTAACAGGGTAAAAGAGAAGGAACTGGAAAATAATTTTAAAATGCTATATTAGTTCAAAAAGTAGCTCATGCCTGTAATCCTAGCACTCTGGGAGGCTGAGGAGGGAGAATTGCTTTAAGCTCAGGAGTTCGAGACCAGCCTGGGCTAGAGTGCAGTGCTAATTTTTCTATTTTTAGTAGAGACAGGGTCTTGCTCTTGCTTACCAGAGTAAGAGTCTGTCTCAAAACAAAAAAAGGTTATCCACAATCATTCTCCAGGATCTACCTGGCTTCTTCACGGGCAGACTGTGGACTAGTAGATTAAAAGGAGATACATAGAAACCACTGACCCTTCAGAGTGACACTAGTGTCTGCTATCACTCCTCCCCTGGGTGTGAAACCATGTTTGACTTACTGTCCTGGCCAGGACCACTTGCTCGTCTCTGCTCTGACAGCTCTTGTTCCACAGGCCAAGGACCCAAGGTAGGGATTCAGTCAACCACTACATATGTCAATTTCAATTATACATTGGAACTGGGGAAGTACCCATCACGTGGGCCTGTGGATCCAGTGGACACAGTGTAAGCTGGACTGCAGCCAGCATTCCATTTGTTATCTGACCTCTGTATCAGCCTCCGCCCTGGCTAGAACCATGATGATACTTCAGGTCTCCAGGAATCCATGTCAATGTGGACCTGTGTCCAGTAGTCCTCAGAATGTGTGGAAATTCCCTTGTCTCCATGCCCTGCCACTCTAGTAAGGGAGAACGACAGGGGAACGATTATAGTGGATATTTGCTGTGGTGCTGCAGTCTTTCCCCAAGAAGACCCAGCCAGCTCTTCAGTAAACAAGTCCTGAAAACTAGCTCAGTTCTACCAACTGGGCAAGAGATGGTGACTTTTTATTGCCGTAACTGCCCTTGGTCTCCTGCTCTTCCATTCTTGCTCTCTTTTGAAGATAGCCCAAGTATACCATGACCTTGGCTCAAAAGCTGAGGTAGACCTTGAATGAGCTGGAAGCTCTCAGTTCACCACTGTCCTTGTTGGTGGAGTCTTCCTGAAGGGTGATCTAGATGGTGCATCTCCATGCCTGCCACACCCTAAAGACGCAGCTGCTGTCATACATCATGCACGCTCCAGACTTAAGTTACTGGAGGCAGGGACAGGGTTTGATAGGAATGTAAAGGCTAGATGGCCTAGGAGTTCAGGACAATGCTGCAAGAGGTATGCAGAAAGGAAGGGCTCCAGCCAAGGGGTGGGCAGGTAAGAGTGAGGCTCCTGGTCTAGCTCATCATCTGATAATTAAGGTGAGGAGCTCTATGGTCACTGAGATACATAACCCTAGCCCCAGTGCCCCGCTACCTTCTGGGGCCGGTGGCAAGAGCACTAGATCACTAGGACTGCCCCAGCCAACAAGAGCAATCAGCAAGTGGAAAGTGAACCATCCAGACCCCTTCTGTGAGCCAGCGAATTTTCTCGACATTTGGCCTCTCCCTCCTCACTCTGGCATTTGGAATCCTCCAGACCTAAGTCTGAACACCAGCTCTGCCATTTGGGCTGATGTCTAAGCCTCATGGGTTCTGGGTTCCCTGTGTAAACTGGGAATGCTAATGCAAATCTTGGAGGTTGCTGTGAAGATTAAATAAATAGTTCAGATGACTGTGCCTAGCACAGCATGGAACCCTTTAGATGGTCTGTAAAGCAAATGTTGCCTACTTTCTGAGCAACAGTCTGCACCTGTACCCATCTTAGTCAGGTTAGGCTGCCATAACAAGTTACCATAGACTAGGGGTCTTAAATGACAGTCATTTATTTTCTCACAGTTCGAGAGGCTGGGAGTCCAAGATCAAGATTTTGGTTGATTTGGTTTCTGGTGAGGGCTCATTTCCTGGCTTGTAGACAGCCACGTTTCTGCTGTGTCCTCATGTGGTAGAGAGAGAGAAAGTGAACTCTCTGGTGTTTTCCTCTCTTCTCATCAAAACACTAATCCTATCAGATTAGGACTCCACTCTACGACCTCATTCAATGTTAACTACTTCCTTACCCCAAATGTAGTGACAATGGGGATTAGGTTTCACCATATGACTTTGAGGGGGACACAGTTCAGTCTATGGCAGTACCTTTTGTTCAGTCCAGCATCAGCCTCTGACCCACATCTTTGCGAAGGGGCCAAGCCCTCCATGAAGCCCATGCAGCTAACTCTCCCTGTAAAAAGTTGAGTAAGTGAATGGAAGTTCCGTCAAATCATCCAACTTCAGGGCTTTGCTTAAGTTAATTGTCTTTAAATCAAAAGTTACAATGATGTGTTCACCTAGGGATTCAACAGGTCTGGGGGATGAGGGGACGACTTCCCAGGGGCTTCATTATGTGGAAATCTAGGGAGCCTCTGGAGAAAGAATGGGAAACAGGATTGCAGAGGCATAGACTGATGGATTCAAGGACACTTGGCTCAATCCAGGGTGGATGGGCAGGGAGAAGGCGATTCAAGCTGGGGAGCATCCCTCAGCATCTGGGGGAAGGAGTGGAGGAGTTACAGATGTATAAGAGAGAAAAGGGTGAAGAAGGGGCTTTACCCTACTTCTAAGACCCTGGGAGCAAATGGGAGCTTGGCTTGGGGTTCATGCCCCAGAGAGAGGAGCACAAATGGGGTACAGGGTCAGCTCCCAACTTGGACTCAGTGTTAGACCAAGGGACATTCCAGATCACAAGACAGATCAGCCAGACTTGCTGCCAGGGGGACACCCCTGTGTCTGGCCTGCCCAGTATCCTCGGGAGGGGCCAGCACAGAGCCCATCTGAGCAATGACACTAAGGAGGTCTGGAGGTGAGTCCATCTCAGCTGAGACACCTCCTGGTACCTCAAGAGCTCGCTGGGGAGGAATTTGAAGGTGCATAAAATTCTTCAGTAGCATCCAGGGAGGAGACAGGAAAATATTATAGTCTGCCTGTGACCCGATTTGTGTCCCCAGGCTGCTGTGCCCTGGAGGGTGAAGGCACAAGCACACTACAGTCGTCCTCTTTTCTGCGTGACTTTGGCCTAGATAGATAGCCCCTGTGATGACAGCATTGCTGTGGTGATTGCATAAGGAATAGCTGTCCCTGGAGCATTTTCCTCATTTTATTTTCCTTTAGTAGAGCTGGTGAGATTAAGTCTATTCCCATATAACCCTCATTTAGTGAAAACCAAATGTGGGGTTCTGGAGCCCTGCTGTGACATCTACAGTGGCTGAGGACAACACTGTGATGTGACCAACGTGATCTGGTTTGCCTGGGCAGATAGTCTCTCTGCCTTTCCCAGGGACACCCAGAAGGACGATGATGGGCTGTCTTTGTCACCTCTGTGGATTAAGTTGAATAGACTAGGAGATGCTCATGGCTCCTGGAAGGGTCTCTTTGTCACTTAACTGGGGGGGGCGGGGAGCTGTGGTTTTCATAAAATCAGAAAGTCATAGTTTCATAATGAGTCAAGTGGAGGGCTACCCACAGGGGGATCAGCAGGTTGGAGGACCCCCCCGAAGAGTCTTCCAGCTTCAGAGTCCCCAGGCTTTTCCTGTGTCAGGACCCAGCAGGACTGCTGTAGCTTACTGGCCTCCCAGCACCTGCCTGCCCTATCACTGGTCTTGAGCTCCTCTCCTAGGGATTCTGTATCCACAATATTGTTCATCTTTTTATTCTCAGGGGCCAGTGTGGTGCCTGGCATACATGAGATATTTGTTAAATATTCGTGGACTACATGAACAATGAAAATATTGCTTTGCTCTCAGATCCAACTGTGGTCTCCAAGATGGATAAATAAATGAATAAATAGATCAATTCGTTTTCTCATTCGCCTATTCATTTACTCATTTAATGAGTTTTTATTGAAGGTATAGATAAAATTTGCACCTAACACAATGCCTTGCAAATATTATACACTCAGTTAATATCTAGTAGATTACATTGTGCCAGGCACTTGGAAAATCCAAGTACAGCATAAAGCGTAGTCCCCCTCTTTTGTGTGTGTATATGCAGATATTTCCCCCCTCTTGTCCATCTACACACATTTTGGAATCGTTCCTTTCAATTGGCTGATGTCTCCAGAAAAAAAGAATCTCATTTTACAGAAGAAACTTGAATTTAGAAATTAAATATATTCAATGCCTACCACATGCTGACTTTGTACTAGGAACGGGGTATAGCTCTAGAGGACGTTGGCAGATGCCTTGTCCCAGTGTGGCCACAGAAGGTCATGTTTTCTGGAGGGGATGAGATGCAATAATGGTCCAGAGAAGAAGGCCAGTATCTGGGAAGGTCGGAAAGAGTGTCTCCTTTGAACACCTGCCCTGCTGAGGATGGTGCAGAAACCCTGAGCCCCCCAGGAGTGACTGATGGGAATGCACAGCATTTGTCAAACCACAGTAATGTGGAAAGCTGGAGACGAAGTTCTCTTGCATTGCAATTTCTTGTCAAAACCACAATCTGGCTCATGGCCAAGGGCTGGTTCACAGTAAATAGAACCAGCCATTTGCCGTGAACCAGAGTGCTCCTCTGGCCCCAGGAGCAGTCTGGTTGGGACGCACTTCTGAGATGACCCACAGAAGTGCAAGAGGGCAGATCCGGGAGGGTGCTACAATGCCAGCCAGTGATTATTTGTAGGGAGTTGGGGGAGATGAGGAGTTGAAGACCAACAAGAACTCTGAGATTTCAGGGCCCTATGAGTTTGTAGCAGTCATGGGATGGTCAGGGAGGAATGTGTCACAGGCAGGTGAAGGAGGGTTAGAGCTCAGATGGGAGCCAGGCAGGTCAGATATGACAGTGGCCCTGCTACTAGCTCAGTGCCCTTGTGTGAGTCCTTCGGCACTGAGAATCTCGGTTGCCACTTCTGCAAAATCAAATAATGTGGGAAAATTACTTAGGACAGTACTTGGTGCATAGCAAGTTATCAGTGTTAGTTGTCATTATTATGGGACAAAGGAAAAAAGAAGGACAATTTAAAATATTGAGATATAGTAATATCAGAAAAGGATAGTATCGGTTACATGAATAGAATGACTTTTGTTTAAAAAAAAAAAGAAAAAAGTTGCAGTGATTTTGGAATCATTCTGTTCATTTGGAGGATCTATAGAGGTTTACCAGAATCAGTTTTACCACCAGCTCTGTCCTCAAAAGTGATGCACATTTGAACAAGACCTCTCTAAAACTCTGTTTTCCTCCTGGGAAATGAAGGTGTTAGGCTTTTACTCTGACATTGGTAGCCAGCAGAAGAGGCAATAATCTAGCATTTCCAACCAGCGTGTTTTCATTAGGCCCCTGGAGACCAACAATCTCGGTGCACTTTGGAGCTTCAATTGATCCTACTGCCTCTTAAGTCCCCACTGGTCTCCAGGGCTGCCCAGGAGAGGTACGTCCCGCCATACGGCACAGCTGTTGGGGCTGCTGGGAGTGTCTTTAAATGTCAAACCAGTGGTTGGCACAGCCACTAATTTAGGAATCCTGTGTATCCGCTTTCCAATTTGAATATATTATTAAAATTAAGAAGGAAAAAAAATGTCTTCATATTAGTCTTACACCCACTGAGTATTAGTTTTATGATTGGCTCAGCTGTTGGGTTCAGTCTCCCAAATATTTTAGCTCTTGTACCAAGGTCTATGTCAGGGCAACAGTGCCCCATCCCGTCAAGTTCTGCCCAAAGATGCCACTGGGAAATGGGCTGAACAGCCTCTGGGACTCTTTCAATCCATATTATGGGCAGTTTTCAGAGCTGGAGGTTGAAAAAAAAACCCTGAAAATACAGGAAGAATAAAATCAGATTTTAATTGAATTGCTGCAATGTACTAGTAAGGCTAGTTAAGCATATAATTAATTGTTGTAACTATAGCAACAAGATTAGCTGAGACTATTAGGGCGGGCGCCAGTGGTTCAGTGAGAGACTCTTAAAAAGATAAGCGTTGGAGATTGCAGAAAATAATTCATTCTCCTCCAGTGGTTCTCCAGAGGGCCTCATACTCTTTAGCAACCCAGAATAAATCTACTTAATAATATTTTCTTAGATTCACGCAGATTCTCTTATCCCAAAGGGCCCTGGGGTGCTTTGTAAGCCATGAACATAAATATAGATCGGAATAACGTATCGGGCCAGATTTTCCTAGTGCTGAAACAACTCTCCGGTGGTTTGTTCTGCACCTATGGAAGCTCCATTACCTTCAGGATACACACAATCAGGAATTTATTAAGTGGCATCCCCATAGGCCCAGGGCCTGAAAACTCTGGTAGGGGAAGAGGTGGGCTCCAGAGATAGTACTTTTATTTCTTTATACCCTACCTTATTCCAAAAAGGATTCGAGCAGCCTTACAAAATACACAGAGTACATCAGGATAAAATAAATACGTAAGGGAATCCAAGGCAGGGGCAAAAATCAGTAAGAAAGAAACAAACAGATATATGGAAATGATGGAACAGGAAACGCCAAGAACAAGCTCCTCCAGAGGAGCTGGAGGTGGGTGTGATTGCAGCTGTTCTTCCCACTGGCCAACGGAGAGAGGAAAACAAAATCAGTTGCAGGCAGAAGACACTTGGTGTTGTGGCTTTAGACTCTACTCTTGAGAGTGTGAATCTCCAGGTGCCCCTGGACTGGAAAGACGTCAAGGAGGGCCTTATAAAGGTGGGCTTCCATTCAGCCAACAAATGGTGATTGAACATCTGCTTTGTTCTGGGCATCTGCCCTTATATAGGGCAGAATAGTTCAGCTTTTTTTTTTTTTTTTTTTTATTCTATTTTTAAATTAAATTTTTTATGTTCTAATACCTTTTTTTATTTCAGAATATTAAGTGGGTACAAATATTTAGGTTACATATATTGCCTTTGCAATGCCTGAGTCAGAGGTACAAGTGTGTCCATCCCCCAGACGGTGTGCACCACACCCATTAGGTGTGTATATACCCATCCCCTTCTTCCCGTTCCCACCTGCCTGACACTCGTTGAATGTTACTACTAATGTGCACATAAGTGTTGATCAGTGAGTACCAATTTGATGGTGAGTACATGTGGTGACGTGGCCTGTTTCTAGGGACGAGGAATGAACACAGAGACAAAGAGACACAGACACACACAAAGACGGTACAAGACTGCAGTAACTTCTTGCTGTAGTTTATTTATAACACAGCCTGTTTGGCAACTGTCCCACCGCAATTTCTTTTTCCCACACTGTCCCAACTCAACACGTCCCTGTTCCTTGTTGTTTCGTCTCCGGTGAGCAGATGTTTGCATCTGAACTCTCTAGCCCCTCCTGTTTTCAGATCAGGGTGCCCTGGACTTGCGTTCAAGCCCACAGGCATATTCTGAGAAAAACAACAAGAAACCGTTCCCAGACAAAGTGTCCTCTACATGTGGTACTTGTTTTTCCATTCTTGTGATACCCCACTTAGAAGAATGGGCTCCAGCTTTATCCAGGATAACACAAGACGTGTTAGTTCACCATTGATTTTTTGTGGCTGAGTAGGGTTCCATGGTATACATATACAACATTGTATCAATCCACTCATGTATTGATGGGCACTTGCTTTTGATGCTTTCTGATATTCTGGCTTGATTGGTCCACAGGGCAGATACAGCCCACAGATATGTTGTATCTTGCTCACTGGAGAAGATTTACCTTCAAATCCAGATTTCCATTTCTCTTGAAAAACTTGGAAGACCTGCAACACTGCATCCACCTTCCCACTGTTTCTGAGCAGAGGCTGATCCCTTGGATGGGACAACTTTCCAAGTATGTGCTCAATAGGTGGAGGCTACTGTTATTAGTACTTTTTTCTCTCATCAACATTGCTTCTTACGGGTGGATCGCAACATCAAAAATAACTAGAGTTCTGCCATGGGGACTGGGGAATCAATCCCACTGGGCTGTAGAAGGGAGGTGAAGAATGCAGGCAACAGTGCACTGGATCCATCACTCGCTCTTCCCAATTTTCTGAGACTTGAGAAAAAGAAAAATAATCACCTTCTCGTAAAATTATGAATGTGGCAAAGTAAAATATTCTGGATGGCATGTCAGGAGACCCAAGATGTAGATGTAGCTCCCATGTGATAGCTCATGCAAGTGGTCATATTCTTTGCCATTTGCTCTCCTAGGGGAATATATGAAGGCTCTAGGGTCCCTTGCTGGGTCCTCGCAGCATACCTGTATACCCCAAATAGCCTCAGCGCTCTCTGTTGTGTGTCCTTGTAGTCACATCACGTTAATATGGTCATCAGTTGCCTTCACATCATCAACAAATCACAGCTTCCTGATGTATGATGTAATTACTGTGTTCCACACATTTTCAGCACAGAATGATGTTCTCTTTAGTTTCCTGGACTCAACGAAAGAATGACTCAGTCAGAAACAGATTCCACTTTGCATATTTTTAGACTATGCTTCAAAGGTTTTCCCAACAGAAGAGAACAATGGAGTCGTGGCTCCTAAGCACTGACTTACACCTGCATCATTCCTTATAAAAACTAGGCCAGGCCCTGAGAAATGGGCTGGCCAATGTTGCAAAAGCTGCAAGACCAGCTTCTCTACTATGAATCTATTCAGTGCTTGGAAGTCAGAGGAAGGACACTTGATTTAAATAACTAGTCCCATCAAACTTTAATGCTAATTATTTTTCTCTGGTGGTATATTTTGAGATCTAGAAAACACCTGTATCTGTACATGCTTTTTTTTTTTTAAGAAAGATGAGAACTTGCATTTATGTAAAAAAGAGTAGGACGATATCTCTCATGTCCATAATATTTACATTGTAAAACTTACTTTCCAATACACAAAAAATATATTTGGGAAATTAAGGCCAAGATTCTTTATCATGTCATAATGAGATCTTCTAAAATGATTCAACTTCCTTTAGTCTTTCTTAGTGAGGTATCACCAATCTTTTTTAAGGGAGAGTCTACTTTTCTTAAGATGTCTGTGGAGTAGGGAGATAGCTATGCAGGAAATAGGAAAAGGGAGGGGTAGGCATGTATTGGTGACTTCTGGCTACTCGCATACCCAGCTGCTATATCATGCTGGCCCAGGGAGAGGTCTAACTCTAGTATCTCAAGCTTTTTCTCCAGCTGTGGTCCAGCTGCTTAAGAAGGACCAACATTTTGTATTTGACTAATTCTCTTCCGTCAACACTGTGTGATTTTCATTTTGTTTCTAATATGTCTGCTGAAAGAAATCCTCTCAAATATATCAACAGAAAGGATGCTTATTGTCATGGAAATGCTCCCTGAGTCAGCAAAGTTAGGGTCCTATTGTTGAGGCCTCAGCAGCCTCTCCAGAACTCCCCAATACATCCCTCTTCTGCTTGCTTCACAGTAACCTCTGTCTGACCCCCAAACCTGGCATGCATCCTGCATGGGAACTCAGCTCTGTGGGTGAGGTCACGTGCCAATATGGAGCCCTTGACCCGGAAACCCCCACCAATTCTCCTTAAGTTTCTGCATAGCTAGAAGGCTTCCATTCAGAATGACCCTCGGGACCACATCAGTCTCCTATACAGCATGCTGGATAGTTCATCCCCTAATAGGAAGCAAGGAAGGGTGTTAGTGTCTGTTCTTGGCTGAACTTGAGGCAGCAGAGAAAGTCAGTACATGGCCTCCATTATGGAAAGCTGAAGTTTGGCATCATGTGTGCCTGGTAGAGAAAAAAAATTATCAGTGGAACAGAGCATCCATATCCTTTTACCTTTACTTATAACACCAGGTGGACTTGTCACCATCACTGGCATTTAGAATGGCAGATGGCAGCTTGTGTGTGTGTGTGTGTAAGTGACAAAAATTCACTTGTGCACTTCTGTTTTCCCATGCTTTGGATTTATGACTAATTGCCTATTAAACCTTTATGGTGGGTATGAGATTGTAAAATATATATCTGATCTTTGATGCTGTTTCCTGACATATGACTCCTAAAATGCTTAGAATCTCCAAAGTGATGACTTTTTGTATGCTACTGAGTTGATTCGTGGCTGGCAGCCCCTAGGCAGCTGCAGGATGGTGGCTGGTCACTGGAAGGACCAGGAAATGATTAGTAGGCTGGGAGTATCAGCCTCAATCCCCAACCTCTGGGGAGGCGAGAGCAGCTGAAAGGAGAGTTGATTACCAGTGGCCAATGGTTTAATCAGTCATGCCAATGTGATGAATCCTTCATTGAAACCCAAAAGGACTGGGTTTGGGAAACTTCTGGATAGCTGAACACTTAGAGGTTCCTGGAGAGCATGGAAGCTCTGCACCCCTTGTCCCATACCTCATCCTATGTACCTCTCCATCTGTATCCTTTGTAATATCCTTTATAATAAACCAGTAAATGTAAGTGTTTCCCCCAGTTCTGTAAGCTGCTCTAGAAAATTAGTCAAACTCAAGGAGAGGGTGATGGGAACTCTGATTAATAGCCAGTCTGTCAGAAGCAGGTAAGAAAACATGTACTTGCTATTGGCACCTGAAGTGAGGGGCAGTCTTGTGGGACCAAGCCCTCACCTGTGGGATCTGCGCTAACTTTGGGTAGATAGTGTCAGAATTGAATTGAATTAGAGGATGCTCAGCTGGTGTCCACTGCAAACCTGATTGCTTTCTTGGTGTGTAGGGGAAACTCCACACATATTTGTTCACAGAAGCCTTCTGTGTTGATTGCTGTGGTGTGAGAGCAGAGGAAAACAGTTTGTTTTTTCCACAGTTTACATTTGCAATTTTTTCCACTCAGAGTAAGAAAAACTGTTTCTGAAATGCTGAACGTAGAATTACTATATGATTTAGGAATTCCACTTCTAGGTATATACATCCAAAACAATTGAAATCAGAGTTTTAAACAGATATTTGTACACCATGTTCATAGCAGCATTATTTACAACAGCCAAGAGGTAGAAACAACATAAATGTCTATCAATGAATGAATAGATAAAATTTGGCACATATATATGCAACAAAATATTACACAGCCTTAAAAATGGAATGAAATATTGATACCTGCTACAAGGTGGATGAACCCGAAAACATCATGCTAAGAGAAAGAAACCAGATACAAAGAATAATGTATGATTCCATTTATACGAAACATCCGGAATAGGCAAATCCAGAGAGACAGAAAGCAGATTAGTGGTTGCCAGGGACCGGGCAGAGAGGGAGATGAGGACTGTTTAATGGATGCAGGGTTTCCTTTTGGGGGTAATGAAAATGTTTTGGAACTAGATAACTCTGATTGTTGTACAGCACTGTGATCGTACTAAATGCCACTTTAAAATTGTTAATTTTATGTTGTGTGAATTTTATCTCAACTTTAGAAAAAGTCTATGATAGTATTTTAAAAGTGCAAGAGCAGAACTTTAGAAAAAGGTCACATAAATACATTTATTGAATACTATACGCACACATATATGTGAGCACTCACACGCAAGCACATACAGATATAAATAGAGAAGTCCCAATACAGGGACTGTTAATGTATGTTGACCAGGTTTTTGACACAATTATTTCTCGTCCATCTTCTTTCTGAACTTTCTTTCTACTTTTTGATGTAATGCTTTCTTGTCTACATGACTTGACTTCAAGTAGTCTCCAAAGCCTTTTTAGAAGTAGGTGAGATAAAATAACTAACTAAAAGCTCTCTTTACATATTAATAATAAACCAACAAAATTGCTTATCTGACCTGAAATAAAAATTTGATCAGAAAATAAAGCTCATAACATCATTTTTCCTTTGACTTAATTCTACCGAGTGTGAAAATTTCACCAGATTACACAGGTTTCATTGTCTTTTTCTCCATAAGAAGAGGCTTTTATTTAGTTGTGTCTTTTCTGATGCGTCAGTTTTATGATGAGGTGTCCAGGTTCACCTCCAGTCATGCTGCCCATTGGCATGTTATGAAACAGTTTATGGTTCTCATTAACTTTGATGGTTATAATTAAATGAAGCTGTGAATTATATCCAGGGCCA
>NW_012144967.1:1723456-1725571 GCF_000956105.1 Propithecus coquereli
GGACTTAGCCAAAGCCTCCACCTGATTAGTACCAAATGTGGGACTAGAACTGAGTTTTATTTGTTCCACTGCAGAGCTCCATCAACTGACCGGTGAGAAGCGAGTCCATTTGACTTTATATCTACTTGCTGTGCCTTCTAAGGCAGTATGGATACCACATGCACCTCGGGCAGAATTCCTTCACTTATTCGGCACATATTTATGAACGCCTGCTCTGTGTCAGACACTCTTAAGGTATGGGGATTTCAGTTGTGGAAGTCCCGCTCTCATGAAGCTCACACGGAGGGCATGGAGTCAGATAACTCAGACAGGAGGAATCGCACAGTGGGAGACAGGCGCTGTGGAGAGAGGTGAACCAGGGAGCAGTAGCCCATGTTGGGAGGAGCCTGCTCCTTTCCAGAGGTTTGTCAGGGAAGGCCACTCAGATCAGGAGACATTAAACGGAAATCAAGGGATGTGTGCACAAGGGAGTGAAGGAGCAAGCCACGTGGCTACCTGGGGAGAGTATTCCAGGATAAGGAAACTGCAAGAGCAAAAGCAGTGCTGCAGGAGGAATCTGACACATTCAAGGAACACAGAGAAGGCCAGTGTGGTAGGTGCAGAGGGAGAATGGTAAGAGGTGAGGTCAGAAAGGTGGGCAGTTAGAGCCTAAAGAGACTTAGAGGCCAATGGAGTCGCATGGGGACCACCGGAGGGAGCCATTCGCAGAGCAGTGACAAGATGTGACTTGCCTTTATATAGAGGACCGCACTGTGGCTGTGGGGAAAGGCAGATGCAGGGAACCAGTTTGAAGACTAGGGCCTAGGATGAGGATGGTGATGGTGAGAAGTGGTCAGGTTCTGAATGTATTTCGAGGGTAGATACAATAGGATTGTTGACTGATTGAATACATGATGTGGGACAAGGACAAAAGCCAAGGATGGCTCCAAGCCTTTTTCCTGGACAGCTGCCAGGATGAGATTGGCATTTATTTAGGTGGAGGAATAATGAAAGAAGCAGGTTTGGTAGCTGGAAGGAGATTTTTGTTTTTGGATGTATTAATTTGATATGTCTAATTAGACAGCAAAGTAGAGATGTCAAATGGACAATTATACACGAGTCTGCTGTTGAGCGTTGAGGTCTGGGATGGAGATATTAGGCTGAGAGTCATTAGCCTTTAAATGCTGTTTAAAACCAGGAGACTAGATGAGATCTCCAAGGGATTGAGAAAGGAGAGAAGAGGAAAGGGGTGTGAGGACTCAGCCCTGAAGCATAGGTATTTAACATGGCAGATGAGAAGAAATTGGGAAACGAAATGGAGAAGGAACAGCAGGTGAAAGGAGAGCTAAGAAGAATATGCCCTGGAATCAGGTAAAGACTCACTCCTACAAGAAAGATTGATGCTGTCAAATTGCTCAATCAAGTAACAAACATAGGGACTGAGACCTGGCCATGGGACAACTCTTTCAAGGAGTCACGTATACAGGTGAGCTGACAATCGGAGAAGTATGGGGGGTGGCAGAGTTAATTCAAATTTGTTCATTTTTTTAATGGACAATGGCAATTTTACCATGTTTTATGCTGATAGGATCTGTTCTGGAGACAAGGACACACTCAGGATGCAGGAATGATCACCTAGGCCATTCACACACTGAACTAATCAGTAGGCACTGTATTTATTGAGGAGGAGGAGGTGGGTTGTCTAAGAACTCCCATGAATGGAGAGCACAAGGATGAGGCAGGGGCTGGTTAAAATGGCTTATAAGTGTACAAAATAAATGTATTGGGGGCAACTAAGTGTCCCTGTGAGGATAAGAAAATGTTGGATTTGTGCTTTGTAATTTATATTACAGTGAAGTCCAGATGTGTTAAAATTTAAAGGCTAAAGTTATAAAGGTACTAAAAGAAACTACGGAAGAAATTTTGAGGCAATCTTGGGGTATATAAGACCTTCTAGAGTATGACACAAAAGCAAGAAAACCAAAATGAAAATATTGATAAATTCAATCTCATACCAATAGAAATAATTTCACGTAGCTAAAAAGTAGTGAGAACATTAAAAAAATAGGGGGAATATTTGTAATTCATAAGACCCATAAATAGCTAGTTTCCAAATACTCATATTTTATAAATTAA
>NW_012144967.1:1725621-1732351 GCF_000956105.1 Propithecus coquereli
TCACTGGAAGGACCAGGAAATGATTAGTAGGCTGGGAGTATCAGCCTCAATCCCCAACCTCTGGGGAGGCGAGAGCAGCTGAAAGGAGAGTTGATTACCAGTGGCCAATGGTTTAATCAGTCATGCCAATGTGATGAATCCTTCATTGAAACCCAAAAGGACTGGGTTTGGGAAACTTCTGGATAGCTGAACACTTAGAGGTTCCTGGAGAGCATGGAAGCTCTGCACCCCTTGTCCCATACCTCATCCTATGTACCTCTCCATCTGTATCCTTTGTAATATCCTTTATAATAAACCAGTAAATGTAAGTGTTTCCCCCAGTTCTGTAAGCTGCTCTAGAAAATTAGTCAAACTCAAGGAGAGGGTGATGGGAACTCTGATTAATAGCCAGTCTGTCAGAAGCAGGTAAGAAAACATGTACTTGCTATTGGCACCTGAAGTGAGGGGCAGTCTTGTGGGACCAAGCCCTCACCTGTGGGATCTGCGCTAACTTTGGGTAGATAGTGTCAGAATTGAATTGAATTAGAGGATGCTCAGCTGGTGTCCACTGCAAACCTGATTGCTTTCTTGGTGTGTAGGGGAAACTCCACACATATTTGGTCACAGAAGCCTTCTGTGTTGATTGCTGTGGTGTGAGAGCAGAGGAAAACAGTTTGTTTTTTCCACAGTTTACATTTGCAATTTTTTCCACTCAGAGTAAGAAAAACTGTTTCTGAAATGCTGAACGTAGAATTACTATATGATTTAGGAATTCCACTTCTAGGTATATACATCCAAAACAATTGAAATCAGAGTTTTAAACAGATATTTGTACACCATGTTCATAGCAGCATTATTTACAACAGCCAAGAGGTAGAAACAACATAAATGTCTATCAATGAATGAATAGATAAAATTTGGCACATATATATGCAACAAAATATTACACAGCCTTAAAAATGGAATGAAATATTGATACCTGCTACAAGGTGGATGAACCCGAAAACATCATGCTAAGAGAAAGAAACCAGATACAAAGAATAATGTATGATTCCATTTATACGAAACATCCGGAATAGGCAAATCCAGAGAGACAGAAAGCAGATTAGTGGTTGCCAGGGACCGGGCAGAGAGGGAGATGAGGACTGTTTAATGGATGCAGGGTTTCCTTTTGGGGGTAATGAAAATGTTTTGGAACTAGATAACTCTGATTGTTGTACAGCACTGTGATCGTACTAAATGCCACTTTAAAATTGTTAATTTTATGTTGTGTGAATTTTATCTCAACTTTAGAAAAAGTCTATGATAGTATTTTAAAAGTGCAAGAGCAGAACTTTAGAAAAAGGTCACATAAATACATTTATTGAATACTATACGCACACATATATGTGAGCACTCACACGCAAGCACATACAGATATAAATAGAGAAGTCCCAATACAGGGACTGTTAATGTATGTTGACCAGGTTTTTGACACAATTATTTCTCGTCCATCTTCTTTCTGAACTTTCTTTCTACTTTTTGATGTAATGCTTTCTTGTCTACATGACTTGACTTCAAGTAGTCTCCAAAGCCTTTTTAGAAGTAGGTGAGATAAAATAACTAACTAAAAGCTCTCTTTACATATTAATAATAAACCAACAAAATTGCTTATCTGACCTGAAATAAAAATTTGATCAGAAAATAAAGCTCATAACATCATTTTTCCTTTGACTTAATTCTACCGAGTGTGAAAATTTCACCAGATTACACAGGTTTCATTGTCTTTTTCTCCATAAGAAGAGGCTTTTATTTAGTTGTGTCTTTTCTGATGCGTCAGTTTTATGATGAGGTGTCCAGGTTCACCTCCAGTCATGCTGCCCATTGGCATGTTATGAAACAGTTTATGGTTCTCATTAACTTTGATGGTTATAATTAAATGAAGCTGTGAATTATATCCAGGGCCAACTCTCTTGGGTGTCCCTGATTCAGTTTCAGACAATCAAGAGATGATTGGTCTAATTAAGTCAAAGTCCAGAATATTGTGATTTAAATACTTATTTTCTGAAAACAAAAGTCTTTCTATAAAGAAAAAAATAAAAGTCCAGAAACCAATAAAAGGCAATATAGAAAGAGCCTTGTGATTAGCACAGTGACTACAGTAGATGAAGCTTCAGTGGAGAGACGGTGCTTCCTCTGGGTGGCAGCCTCATTTAGGAGGAAGAAAAGATAAGTGGCATCTACTGAGCCCTTCCAATGAGGTAAGCACATATGATGCCTTTAGTCTTCATGAAAGCCTTGTAAAGAGTGTAGCATTACCTCCACTGCACAGATGAGTAAACCACTGCTTGCGTCCTAGTAAACTTTATGGCCTAAAGCAGAGGTCTCAGCTATGAGAACTGGAGCTGTGGATACCCTAGATTCCTAGATTCTTCTGGATGATGAGGTGTCTAGGTCCAGGAGGGGCTGTCTGCTGGAGAGCAGGCCATGGCTACAGGACCATCACACTGTGTCTGTCCCTCTTAGGGTCTCTCCTTGGCGTCTCATCATCTTCTGCCTGGTTCAAAGGACAGAGTGATACAAAAAGGAGTGAGGGAAAAATGGAAGGGCTGGGTCACTGAGCCCTCCAGAGGATATTCAGCAAGTAAGGAGGAGTCCTCAGAAGGGGCAGCCACATGGCAGAACAGAGTCAGAGGGCCAGGGCGTGCGTGCGTGCACTGTGTTAGCCTCATACATGTACCACCAGGCATCTCCTAGGGATGCTGAAGAAAGATTGAAAAGTGGCAAATGTCTTCATTAGACAAATAGTTCCTCTGAAGCAGAGGGTAAGTACTTTTAGACAGAAGTTCAAAATTATAAACAAAATAGTCTGGGGGTGAGAACAAGACTGGGACCTGTCTTCATGGATGGCAGCTGAGTCTGGTACCTGGTGCTGTCATCGTCATGATCCAGGTTTTACCGTGGCCTGGCATGGTCTGGAAAACACACAATGATAACTACATTAGCTATAACGTTACTCATGTGCTATTACCTGCCGCCATAAAGGGAAGCACAATTGAATTGTAATAAATACACCCATAAAGAAATAGATAAACTGATCAATTCTGCAGAACACAATTCAGAAAGCAGCCAGCGAACAGTTGAAGAAACTTTCGTATATAATAAAGGTGGCCTTTCAAACCAGAGTGTAATAAAAGGCTACTCAATAAACTATGTTGGTTTAATTTATTATCCCCTTGGGAAAAAGTAACGTTAGCTCACTGGTGCACACCATGAAAGGAACATTCTAGACAAACGCCTAAATAAAACATCATAAAAACATTAAAAAAAGAATATATTTCAAACTTTGAGAGTACAAGAGGGATTATATGAGAAACAAAAATGAAATGCAAAAGTCATACAGAAAGAGATGCAAAATATAACCATATCAGGGACATATATCAAGCTCTCAAAATTGTCCCATTGAAGCCTTTTCCTTGGTTTGGAGTGAACAAAAACACATCCCTTCTCCCTGCCACCAGGGAGGTGGAGGGCAGACAGCTTCCATCAAAACCTCTCCACCTCATGTCCTTCTCAAAGTCCTTTTGGGCCCTTGATGTGGTTCAGGAATTAAGAGTAAAGTACTGATATATTATCTTGGGGCCTTAGCCAAAGCTAAGATAAAATACCTCATGTTTGATATCTTGGGGTGTGTGTGTGTGTGTGTGTGTGTGTGTGTGTGTGTGTGTGTGAGATGCATGAAGGTAGACATGTGTCTCATCACATACTTCAAGTTGATTGCAGCGTTGACTCCCAGGGAGGGGAAATGAGTGGAGTAGTGACTGGCCAAGAGAGACTTTATCTGTGTTGTTTGAATTTTTATGGTGACAATATATTCATGTATTACTTGTGTAATTAAAAATAAATGACATTAAATATACTCTAGCCTGTGCTGGTTGGGTTTCTGCAACTTAATTTCCATCTGCCAATGAAATAAATCTGAAACCTTTCATTTGGGTTAATGACCCAACTTAATGTGTTGCTCTGTTGGAAGGAAACCAAATTGCAAGGCTCTTTTCAGAAATCTGTGCTTTGAATTGCTCTTAGGGTCACAAGGTTTTCTTCTGCTATTTGCTTTTCCCAGATATGTGCTCAGAGTATAATGTAAATTTGCCCTGGTTCTTTGACTTCCTGGCCCTTGGCTGACCTAAAGGAATAAATGACAAGGCCAGCAACTTCCTCTCTTGCAAACATGAGCAAATACATAGCTACCTGGTCCATTTCCAGCTGGAATCAAAGTCCAGTAGGTAGGATGTTTATTTGAATGGTGAAATTGAAATGGGCTTCTGTTTGGCTTCCCAAAATAAGCTGAATAACCATTTTCCTGATTTGCAGACAGCATTCTGGAGATATGTTGGCAAAGGGGCGGTCATGGAATGAACAAGGTGATAAGTGCAAAATGTGCAATGTGACTTTGGCTGACAGCATGCAAGGCACAGCAGTCGATGCACAAGCTCTGGTCTTTTCTGGGCACCTTTCCTCCTGGCAGTTTCCCGCATTGCTATAACAATACCTTAATGATACCAATTTAGTGTTTCATAAACATTTCAAAGTACTTCCACACCTTCACTGGCCCATTTTACACCTATCGAGTACTCACAATTGTTGGTGGCTGGGCTGGGAGTAGAAAGAGCCATTTCCTCTCAGAGTCTAGTTTGGGAAGGTGGACACTAAACAGTACAGCTTAGAAAGTGCTAAGAGAGAAAGAAACACAGGAGCTGTGGGAGAACAGAGGCGCAGCATCAGAGGGAGGCAGGGAAGAGCTGGGCTGTTTTGGGAAGAGGGAATGGCACATGTAAAGGCACTGAGGCCTGGAGCTGCACCGTGGGTTTTAAGGAACGTGAGTCATGAGGGCAGGACATGAGCAGGACATGAGCAGAGAGAAGGCTATGGTCTCATGGAGGCCCCTGGGTGCTCATCCGTGGAGACTGAACCTGACCCGAAGACAAGAACATCTGGTGGATTCTAAGCAAGGGAGGGACTTGGACATAGTCGCACTGCAGGTGAAAAATCAGTTGAAAGCAAGCCACTCTGGAGGCTGGGACTCCAATTAGGGAGCTATCTCAGCAATCTACACACGTGGGCTGCTAATACAGGCATTAGCGAAAGGGAGAGATGAATGGAATTGAGAGAAATGAAGGAAGTAGCATCTAGCAGTGACGTGTTGGGTGTTGGGGAGGTGTATAGAATGGCATCTGGGTTGCTGGCTCTGGTGCCTAGAAGAGAACAGGCACTATTCACAAGGCAGTGAGACCAGAAGGAGGGTTCGGGTCAGGGGGAGTTGATAAGAATGCTTTTATAATGTATATTCTCTCACCCTTTCTAACCAAATCCTGGTGAACTAGTTCTGACAGTAGGGTGAAGTCAATCTTCTGGCAAGGAAACTAAGACACTCAATAAATGGACTTAGCCAAAGCCTCCACCTGATTAGTACCAAATGTGGGACTAGAACTGAGTTTTATTTGTTCCACTGCAGAGCTCCATCAACTGACCGGTGAGAAGCGAGTCCATTTGACTTTATATCTACTTGCTGTGCCTTCTAAGGCAGTATGGATACCACATGCACCTTGGGCAGAATTCCTTCACTTATTCGGCACATATTTATGAACGCCTGCTCTGTGTCAGACACTCTTAAGGTATGGGGATTTCAGTTGTGGAAGTCCCGCTCTCATGAAGCTCACACGGAGGGCATGGAGTCAGATAACTCAGACAGGAGGAATCGCACAGTGGGAGACAGGCGCTGTGGAGAGAGGTGAACCAGGGAGCAGTAGCCCATGTTGGGAGGAGCCTGCTCCTTTCCAGAGGTTTGTCAGGGAAGGCCACTCAGATCAGGAGACATTAAACGGAAATCAAGGGATGTGTGCACAAGGGAGTGAAGGAGCAAGCCACGTGGCTACCTGGGGAGAGTATTCCAGGATAAGGAAACTGCAAGAGCAAAAGCAGTGCTGCAGGAGGAATCTGACACATTCAAGGAACACAGAGAAGGCCAGTGTGGTAGGTGCAGAGGGAGAATGGTAAGAGGTGAGGTCAGAAAGGTGGGCAGTTAGAGCCTAAAGAGACTTAGAGGCCAATGGAGTCGCATGGGGACCACCGGAGGGAGCCATTCGCAGAGCAGTGACAAGATGTGACTTGCCTTTATATAGAGGACCGCACTGTGGCTGTGGGGAAAGGCAGATGCAGGGAACCAGTTTGAAGACTAGGGCCTAGGATGAGGATGGTGATGGTGAGAAGTGGTCAGGTTCTGAATGTATTTCGAGGGTAGATACAATAGGATTGTTGACTGATTGAATACATGATGTGGGACAAGGACAAAAGCCAAGGATGGCTCCAAGCCTTTTTCCTGGACAGCTGCCAGGATGAGATTGGCATTTATTTAGGTGGAGGAATAATGAAAGAAGCAGGTTTGGTAGCTGGAAGGAGATTTTTGTTTTTGGATGTATTAATTTGATATGTCTAATTAGACAGCAAAGTAGAGATGTCAAATGGACAATTATACACGAGTCTGCTGTTGAGCGTTGAGGTCTGGGATGGAGATATTAGGCTGAGAGTCATTAGCCTTTAAATGCTGTTTAAAACCAGGAGACTAGATGAGATCTCCAAGGGATTGAGAAAGGAGAGAAGAGGAAAGGGGTGTGAGGACTCAGCCCTGAAGCATAGGTATTTAACATGGCAGATGAGAAGAAATTGGGAAACGAAATGGAGAAGGAACAGCAGGTGAAAGGAGAGCTAAGAA
>NW_012144967.1:1745271-1747847 GCF_000956105.1 Propithecus coquereli
AAATTAGCCGGGCATGGTGGCGCATGCCTGTAGTCCCAGCTACTCGGGAGGCTGAGGCAGGAGGATCGCTTGAGCCCAGGAGTTCGAGGTTGCTGGGAGCTAGGCTGACGCCATGGCACTCTAGCCCGGGCAACAGAGTGAGACTCTGTCTCAAAAACAAAACAAAACAAAACAAAACTTCACCACCATATTTTCCTTCCCCAAGTCTAATAACAGGTACAAAAGAACACTAAAAAATCATCATGAGGTTTTTACCAACAGTAAACAAATGAAGAAAAACTTAAGCCAGAAACACAAAGTCCAAAGCTTGATGTCCAAGGAAAGAAATGGAGGATCTTGGGGAGGGCAGGGAGACCTCAGCAGGGCTGGTTCCTGCTGGTCCTCTCCAGCCCTCAGAAGCCATGGAGCTGAGTTGTCAGAGCCCTGAAAATTTACACTGTGTAACCCACCTCCAAAGAGAGGATAGGATGTCTTTAGATTTTCTTTATCTGAGAGAGAAGGGGAAATGGCTGCTGGAGAGACAGGCATGAGACAGGCAAAGTGAGCAATAGCGGTGACTCTCTTTATCCAAAGAGAGGGCATGACAGCTACACAAGGAATTGGGGGTATTCCCCCAGAGTGGGACCACCCTCTACTCTCACTGCAACCAAATGAAATGAGTCTTGGTAGAGAATATTTAACAAATGTTTGGAGGGAGAGCAGAATGCAGGCATTCTTTCTAAAAAAGAAGAAAGAAAGGAAAAGAAAAAAAAGCATTCGTTGAACATTTCCTGAACCTCTAACATTTTCTTGGGGTAGAGAAAAGTGAGTGGACTATGAGATACCCACTCATCTGAAAATTACAGCTCAGTGAGAAGACAGTAACCCAGACTTTATCAGAGCAAACAGAATGCCTGATCAGAGCTGGGCAAACACGAGCCAGATGGAAAATGCAATGTGACAACCAAGTCAACCTCCTTTAGGTGCAAAGGTACTATGTATGTGGAGGTCAGGGGGGAGTAGAGGACATGGTGTACAAAATAAGAGGAAGCCAAACTAGAAGAAAATATGAAATGGAAAGAAATTATTAGCAATGGATTTATGTTATAGTGCTATTTATTTTATTGAATCAGTTTATAACAGTGTCCTATATAATGTAATTTGGTAAGAATAAAAATTCAGATTAGCTCAAGATAAAATGGTAAAATGCAGTTAAATAAAAAAGAGAACTTGCAGACCTCAGGACATAAGCCAAAACAAAGTCATTACTGAGCTCAAATATAAATTAGATTTTTAAAATATAAAGACAACTACAGACTGAAAGAAAATACTTATAAATCACTTAACCAATAAAACACCTTATATCCAGAACAGGTAGAGAATATTCAAAACTGAATAGGAAAACAAACAATCCAATTTTTAAATGGGCAAGATTTACCTAAGTGAAATGAAACCTCTGTTCCCACAAAAACTTACAGTCAAATATTCTTAGAAACTTTATTTGTAATCACTCAAAACTGGAAATGACTCAAATGTCCCTCAAGTGGAGGATGAATAAATACACTGTGGTACATCCATAAAATAAATATAAATAATATATCCATAAAATGCAATAGTATTCAGCAATAGACAGGAACAAGTTACTGACACCCGGCAAAAACATGGATGAATCTCAAACGTGTTACACTACATTAAAGAAGCCAAGTCTACATAGTGCATGATTCCATGTATATAACACACTTGAAAAGGCAAAGCTACAGAGACAGAATGGTGGTTGCCAGGGCCTGCAGGTGAGGAGCAATCTATCTACAAAGGGGCAGGGGCAAATATTTTGGAGATGATGTGTTGTTCAATACCTTGATCGTGGTGGTAGTTACAGGACTGCTCATCAATGTGCAGAACTCTACATTACAAGGGTGACGTTAATAACACCTTAGTAAGAAAATGGAATTTTAAAAATAAATAAAGTAGAAACATCAAAGAACCAAGAAGAGTGTGAAAATAAAATTAGCGATGTGGAGAAAAGACCAAATAAAATGGCAGAGACTGCACACAATAAGGGCAAAGAGATTAAAATAGGAGCGAAACTAATGGTTGCTCACAAATAATTCAACATAAGGTACATGTCTCATGTCTCTGAAACAAAAACAAAAACCCCTACAAATGAAGAATATGTTCAATATTTAAAACAAGAAAAATTTCCTTCTATGAAGATCAAGTAACCATACCAGAGTTTAAAACATTGTTCCAAAACTCTTAATACTGAGATCTCTGCTACTTCAGCTATGGAATTTTATAAATATATTCTTGTTATGAATCCAGACAAGCAAAATCCAGAAAAGCAAAATCCCTTCTACAAAGAAAAATTGTTAGCTGGCCTCAGATTTTTCCACATTGATAATCTGCACCATAAACATACGGAGTCCTTAGCAAAAAAGAGTCACCCCAAAATGTTATTCACAGCTGAGGTGCTGTTAAAGCCTAAAGGTAGGTAATAAGGAGACATTGTTAAACATGAAACAATTCAGGATATCTGTGATCCCTTTTGGAAATTAAAAAACAAACAACAATTACCTCTGGATCAGTATCATACAACT
>NW_012144967.1:1747897-1749176 GCF_000956105.1 Propithecus coquereli
TTTCAGACTACAAGGGAAAACTTGTAGATTAACTACAAAAATACTAAAAACTTCTGGACTCTCAAAAATCTAACGAATAAGGTAAAACAACAGCAATGGTCTGGGGCATAGTTAGGCCAACTGATTGGTTGCAACTGATTAATATCCATAATAGACATAGAGCACTTATAAATCATTAAAATGACAACCTGGTAGAAAAATAAGCAAAGGATATGAATAGGAAATTCAAATAAAAAAAGACAAATATTGAACAGTGGTAATTTTGCTTAGCCTCACTAGTAATATAGAAAATGTAAATTAATGCAATAAAGCACTAATAATTTTAAGAAAAACATTTACAAATTAAATATATTCATCATTGGTAAAAGTGTGGGAAATGGCTCTTTTGTTAATTGTTGGTAGCAGTACAAAAGTGCTGCTTCTCTTTAGAAGGAAATTTGAAATATTAAAGTGTGTTCAAAATGCATATGCTATTTGACCAAACAATTCTATTTTTAGAAATCTAACCTATGTAAAACATTCCCACATGCTTTGCAAAATATAGACAAGATATTTATCATCTTATTATTTGAATAACAATAAATGGAAACAACTTAAGTGTCCACTAATACAAAATGATCAAATAAATTATATTTTATGTATATTATAGGCAAGTCCAGAGCTAGTGCTCTTAAACACTGTATATATTGTCTCTCATTCAACTACACTGCCTTTGCATAGTCCCAATAAGGTGTCTTCAACAGTACTCAATCAACAAATCAACCAGTTAATCCATCCCTTCATTCACCTTTGCTTGCCTTATTTTTGTAGTCACTGATTTGGACCAACTAGGAACCACGCATTCTACTATGTTCTAAGGGATATTGAGCTTTTGTTAAAAAGCATGAAAAGAACGTTAGGTGCCTGCATGTTCTAAGTGTTTAACGTCACCTTGTTTATCATGGGGAGGCTGCTCCTATTCCACAGCACTAATTATAAAAATATTCCACTGAAAATATCTGGCCTCTACAATTGATGTGACGTGGCAGAATTTAAATCCTATTTTTGACTCTTATTAGCAACATAATCTTGCACAAGTGGCCAAAACTCACTGAGCCTCAGGTTCTTCATCTGTAAAATGGGGTGATGACATTAACTTTGCTATATTCGGGGAAGGGTTAAATGGGAGATGAGTACAGCACATAAAAGAGGCTAAATAAATGTCTTCTATTTGAAGTGTTACCATCGAGGAACTTGTATTTCAGACAATGAGAAGACAGACAAGTAAAGAGGCAGCTAC